>NW_027470314.1:0-40026 GCF_051020765.1 Lasioglossum baleicum
CATGCAAATGCACTGATATAGCACGCGAAACAGCGATTCCGTACAGAAATTCATTTGTGAAACGAATAATCGTCGAATCTGACATAGGCTCGAATAAATTGTGATCGTGCTTGCCGGTCGGAGTTTCAATTCCAATTTCTCATACTTGCATGCAAATGCACTGATCTAGCGCGCGAAACAGCAATTCCGCACAGAAATACACTTCTCAAACGAAGAATCGTCGAATCTGACATAAGGACGAATAAATCGTGGTCGTCCTTGCCGAATCGGAGTTTCCGTACCAATTTCGCATATTTGCATACAAATGCACTGATCTAGCACGCTAAACAGCGATTCCGTAAAGAAATTCATTTGTGAAACGAATAATCGTCGAATCTGACATAGGCTCGAATAAATCGTGATCGTGCTTGCCGAATCGGAGTTTCCGTGCCAATTTCGCATATTTGCATACAAATGCACTGATCTAGCACGCTAAACAGCGATTCCGTACAGAAATTCATTTGTGAAACGAATAATCGTCGAATCTGACATAGGCTCGAGTAAATTGTGATCGTGCTTGCCGGGTCGGAGTTTCAATTCAATTTCGCATGCATGCAAATGCACTGATATAGGACGCGTAATAGCGATTCCGCACAGTAATACACTTCTGAAACGAAGAATCGTCGAATCTGACATAAACTCGAATAAATCGTGATCGTGATTGCCGGGTCGGAGTTTCTATTCCAATTTCTCATACTTGCATGCAAATGCAATGATCTAGCGCGCGAAATAGCGATTCCGCACAGAAATACACTTCTGAAACGAAGAATCGTCGAATCTGACATAAGCTCGAATAAATCGTGGTCGTGCTTACCGAATCGGAGTTTCCGTGCCAATTTCGCATATTTGCATACAAATGCACTGATCTAGCACGCGTAACAGCGATTCCGTACAGAAATTCATTTGTGAAACGAATAATCGTCGAATCTGACATAGGCTCGAATAAATTGTGATCGTGCTTGCCGGGTCGGAGTTTCAATTCCAATTTCGCATGCATGCAAATGCACTGATATAGCACGCGAAACAGCGATTCCGCACAGAAATTCACTTCTCAAACGAAGAATCGTCGAATCTGACATAAGCTCGAATAAATCGTGGCCGTGCTTGCCGAATCGGAGTTTCCGTACCAATTTCGCATATTTGCATACAAATGCACTGATCTAGCACGCTAAACAGCGATTCCGTACAGAAATTCATTTGTGAACGAATAATCGTTGAATCTGACATAAGCTCGAATAAATCATGATCGTGCTTGCCAAATCGGAGTTTTCGTGCCAATTTCGCATATTTGCATACAAATGCACTGATCTAGCGCGCGAAACAGCGTTTCCGCACAGAAATACACTTCTGAAACGAAGAATCGTCGAAACTGACATAGGCTCGAATAAATTGTGATCGTGCATGCCGGGTCGGAGTTTCTATTCCAATTTCGCATACTTGCATGCAAATGCACTGATATAGCACGCGAAACAGCGATTCCGTACAGAAATTCATTTGTGAAACGAATAATCGTCGAATCTGACATAGGCTCGAATAAATTGTGATCGTGCTTGCCGGGTCGGAGTTTCAATTCCAATTTCTCATACTTGCATGCAAATGCACTGATCTAGCGCGCGAAACAGCAATTCCGCACAGAAATACACTTCTCAAACGAAGAATCGTCGAATCTGACATAAGGACGAATAAATCGTGGTCGTCCTTGCCGAATCGGAGTTTCCGTACCAATTTCGCATATTTGCATACAAATGCACTGATCTAGCACGCTAAACAGCGATTCCGTAAAGAAATTCATTGTGAAACGAATAATCGTCGAATCTGACATAGGCTCGAATAAATTGTGATCGTGCTTGCCGGGTCGAGTTTCAATTCCAATTTCTCATACTCGCATGCAAATGCGCTGATCTAGCGCGCGAAACAGCAATTCCGCACAGAAATACACTTCTCAAACGAAGAATCGTCGAATCTGACATAAGGACGAATAAATCGTGGTCGTCCTTGCCGAATCGGAGTTTCCGTACCAATTTCGCATATTTGCATACAAATGCACTGATCTAGCACGCTAAACAGCGATTCCGTAAAGAAATTCATTTGTGAAACGAATAATCGTCGAATCTGACATAAGCTCGAATAAATCATGATCGTGCTTGCCAAATCGGAGTTTTCGTGCCAATTTCGCATATTTGCATACAAATGCACTGATCTAGCACGCGTAACAGCGATTCCGTACAGAAATTCATTTGTGAAACGAATAATCGTCGAATCTGACATAGGCTCGAATAAATTGTGATCGTGCTTGCCGGGTCGGAGTTTCAATTCCAATTTCGCATGCATGCAAATGCACTGATATAGCACGCGAAACAGCGATTCCGCACTGAAATACACTTCTGAAACGAAGAATCGTCGAATCTGACATAAGCTCGAATAAATCGTAATCGTGATTGCCGGGTCGGAGTTTCTATTCCAATTTCTCATACTTGCATGCAAATGCACTGATCTAGCGCGCGAAACAGCGATTCCGCACAGAAATACACTTCTCAAACGAAGAATCGTCGAATCTGACAATAAGGACGAATAAATCGTGGTCGTGATTGCCGGGTCGGAGTTTCTATTCCAATTTCTCATACTTGCATGCAAATGCACTGATCTAGCGCGCGAAACAGCGATTCGGCACAGAAATTCACTTCTCAAACGAAGAATCGTCGAATCTGACATAAGGACAAATAAATCGTGGTCGTGCTTGCCGAATCGGAGTTTCCGTACCAATTTCGCATATTTGCATACAAATGCACTGATCTAGCACGCTAAACAGCGATTCCGTACAGAAATTCATTTGTGAAACGAAGAATCGTCGAATCTGACATAAGCTCGAATAAATCGTGATCGTGCTTGCCGAATCGGAGTTTCCGTGCCAATTTCGCATATTTGCATACAAATGCACTGATCTAGCACGCTAAACAGCGATTCCGTACAGAAATTCATTTGTGAAACGAATAATCGTCGAATCTGACATAGGCTCGAGTAAATTGTGATCGTGCTTGCCGGGTCGGAGTTTCAATTCCAATTTCGCATGCATGCAAATGCACTGATATAGGACGCGTAATAGCGATTCCGCACAGTAATACACTTCTGAAACGAAGAATCGTCGAATCTGACATAAACTCGAATAAATCGTGATCGTGATTGCCGGGTCGGAGTTTCTATTCCAATTTCTCATACTTGCATGCAAATGCACTGATCTAGCGCGCGAAATAGCGATTCCGCACAGAAATACACTTCTGAAACGAAGAATCGTCGAATCTGACATAAGCTCGAATAAATCGTGGTCGTGCTTACCGAATCGGAGTTTCCGTGCCAATTTCGCATATTTGCATACAAATGCACTGATCTAGCACGCGTAACAGCGATTCCGTACAGAAATTCATTTGTGAAACGAATAATCGTCGAATCTGACATAGGCTCGAATAAATTGTGATCGTGCTTGCCAAATCGGAGTTTTCGTGCCAATTTCGTATATTTGCATGCAAATGCACTGATCTAGCACGTGAAACAGCGATTCCGCACAGAAATACACTTCTGAAACGAAGAATCGTCGAATCTGACATAAGCTCGAATAAATCGCGATCGTGCTTGCAGAATCGAAGTTTCTGTGCCAATTTCGCATATTTGCATACAAATGCACTGATCTAGCGCGCGAAACAGCGTTTCCGCACAGAAATACACTTCTGAAACGAAGAATCGTCGAAACTGACATAGGCTCGAATAAATTGTGATCGTGCATGCCGGGTCGGAGTTTCTATTCCAATTTCGCATACTTGCATGCAAATGCACTGATATAGCACGCGAAACAGCGATTCCGTACAGAAATTCATTTGTGAAACGAATAATCGTCGAATCTGACATAGGCTCGAATAAATTGTGATCGTGCTTGCCGGGTCGGAGTTTCAATTCCAATTTCTCATACTTGCATGCAAATGCACTGATCTAGCGCGCGAAACAGCAATTCCGCACAGAAATACACTTCTCAAACGAAGAATCGTCGAATCTGACATAAGGACGAATAAATCGTGGTCGTCCTTGCCGAATCGGAGTTTCCGTACCAATTTCGCATATTTGCATACAAATGCACTGATCTAGCACGCTAAACAGCGATTCCGTAAAGAAATTCATTTGTGAAACGAATAATCGTCGAATCTGACATAGGCTCGAATAAATTGTGATCGTGCTTGCCGGGTCGGAGTTTCAATTCCAATTTCGCATGCATGCAAATGCACTGATATAGCACGCGAAACAGCGATTCCGCACAGAAATTCACTTCTCAAACGAAGAATCGTCGAATCTGACATAAGCTCGAATAAATCGTGGACGTGCTTGCCGAATCGGAGTTTCCGTACCAATTTCGCATATTTGCATACAAATGCACTGATCTAGCACGCTAAACAGCGATTCCGTACAGAAATTCATTTGTGAAACGAATAATCGTTGAATCTGACATAAGCTCGAATAAATCATGATCGTGCTTGCCAAATCGGAGTTTTCGTGCCAATTTCGCATATTTGCATACAAATGCACTGATCTAGCGCGCGAAACAGCGTTTCCGCACAGAAATACACTTCTGAAACGAAGAATCGTCGAAACTGACATAGGCTCGAATAAATTGTGATCGTGCATGCCGGGTCGGAGTTTCTATTCCAATTTCGCATACTTGCATGCAAATGCACTGATCTAGCACGCGAAACAGCGATTCCGTACAGAAATTCATTTGTGAAACGAATAATCGTCGAATCTGACATAGGCTCGAATAAATTGTGATCGTGCTTGCCGGGTCGGAGTTTCAATTCCAATTTCTCATACTTGCATGCAAATGCACTGATCTAGCGCGCGAAACAGCAATTCCGCACAGAAATACACTTCTCAAACGAAGAATCGTCGAATCTGACATAAGGACGAATAAATCGTGGTCGTCCTTGCCGAATCGGAGTTTCCGTACCAATTTCGCATATTTGCATACAAATGCACTGATCTAGCACGCTAAACAGCGATTCCGTAAAGAAATTCATTTGTGAAACGAATAATCGTCGAATCTGACATAGGCTCGAATAAATTGTGATCGTGCTTGCCGGGTCGGAGTTTCAATTCCAATTTCTCATACTCGCATGCAAATGCGCTGATCTAGCGCGCGAAACAGCAATTCCGCACAGAAATACACTTCTCAAACGAAGAATCGTCGAATCTGACATAAGGACGAATAAATCGTGGTCGTCCTTGCCGAATCGGAGTTTCCGTACCAATTTCGCATATTTGCATACAAATGCACTGATCTAGCACGCTAAACAGCGATTCCGTAAAGAAATTCATTTGTGAAACGAATAATCGTCGAATCTGACATAAGCTCGAATAAATCATGATCGTGCTTGCCAAATCGGAGTTTTCGTGCCAATTTCGCATATTTGCATACAAATGCACTGATCTAGCGCGCGAAACAGCGATTCCGCACAGAAATACACTTCTGAAACGAAGAATCGTCGAATCTGACATAAGCTCGAATAAATCGTGATCGTGATTGCCGGGTCGGAGTTTCTATTCCAATTTCTCATACTTGCATGCAAATGCACTGATCTAGCGCGCGAAACAGCGATTCCGCACAGTAATACACTTCTCAAACGAAGAATCGTCGAAACTGACATAGGCTCGAATAAATTGTGATCGTACTTTCCGGGTCGGTGTTTCTATTCCAATTTCGCATACTTGCATGCAAATGCACTGATATAGCACGCGAAACAGCGATTCCGCACAGAAATACACTTCTGAAACGAAGAATCGTCGAATCTGACATAAGCTCGAATAAATCGTGGTCGTGCTTGCCGAATCGGAGTTTCCGTGCCAATTTCGCATACTTGCATGCAAATGCACTGATATAGCACGCGAAACAGCGATTCCGCACAGAAATACACTTCTCAAACGAAGAATCGTCGAAACTGACATAAGGACAAATAAATCGTGGTCGTGCTTGCCGAATCGGAGTTTCCGTACCAATTTCGCATATTTGCATACAAATGCACTGATCTTGCACGCGAAACAGCGATTCCGCACAGAAATACACTTCTCAAACGAAGAATCGTCGAATCTGACATAAGCTCGAATAAATCGTGGTCGTGCTTGCCGAATCGGAGTTTCTGTACCAATTTCGCATATTTGCATACAAATGCACTGATCTAGCACGCTAAACAGCGATTCCGTACAGAAATTCATTTGTGAAACGAATAATCGTTGAATCTGACATAAGCTCGAATAAATCATGATCGTGCTTGCCAAATCGGAGTTTTCGTGCCAATTTCGCATATTTGCATGCAAATGCACTGATCTAGCGCGCGAAACAGCGATTCCGCACAGAAATACACTTCTGAAACGAAGGATCGTCGAATCTGACATAAGCTCGAATAAATCGTGGCCGTGCTTGCCGAATCGGAGTTTCCGTACCAATTTCGCATATTTGCATACAAATGCACTGATCTAGCACGCTAAACAGCGATTCCGTACAGAAATTCATTTGTGAAACGAATAATCGTTGAATCTGACATAAGCTCGAATAAATCATGATCGTGCTTGCCAAATCGGAGTTTTCGTGCCAATTTCGCATATTTGCATACAAATGCACTGATCTAGCGCGCGAAACAGCGTTTCCGCACAGAAATACACTTCTGAAACGAAGAATCGTCGAAACTGACATAGGCTCGAATAAATTGTGATCGTGCATGCCGGGTCGGAGTTTCTATTCCAATTTCGCATACTTGCATGCAAATGCACTGATATAGCACGCGAAACAGCGATTCCGTACAGAAATTCATTTGTGAAACGAATAATCGTCGAATCTGACATAGGCTCGAATAAATCGTGGTCGTGCTTGCCGAATCGGAGTTTCCGTGCCAATTTCGCATACTTGCATGCAAATGCACTGATATAGCACGCGAAACAGCGATTCCGCACAGAAATACACTTCTCAAACGAAGAATCGTCGAAACTGACATAAGGACAAATAAATCGTGGTCGTGCTTGCCGAATCGGAGTTTCCGTACCAATTTCGCATATTTGCATACAAATGCACTGATCTTGCACGCGAAACAGCGATTCCGCACAGAAATACACTTCTCAAACGAAGAATCGTCGAATCTGACATAAGCTCGAATAAATCGTGGTCGTGCTTGCCGAATCGGAGTTTCTGTACCAATTTCGCATATTTGCATACAAATGCACTGATCTAGCACGCTAAACAGCGATTCCGTACAGAAATTCATTTGTGAAACGAATAATCGTTGAATCTGACATAAGCTCGAATAAATCATGATCGTGCTTGCCAAATCGGAGTTTTCGTGCCAATTTCGCATATTTGCATGCAAATGCACTGATCTAGCGCGCGAAACAGCGATTCCGCACAGAAATACACTTCTGAAACGAAGAATCGTCGAATCTGACATAAGCTCGAATAAATCGTGATCGTGATTGCCGGGTCGGAGTTTCTATTCCAATTTCTCATACTTGCATGCAAATGCACTGATCTAGCGCGCGAAACAGCGATTCCGCACAGAAATACACTTCTCAAACGAAGAATCGTCGAATCTGACATAAGCTCGAATAAATCGCGATCGTGCTTGCAGAATCGAAGTTTCTGTGCCAATTTCGCATATTTGCATTCAAATTCACTGACCTATCACGCGAGTCAGCGATTCCGCACAGAAATGCTCTTCTGAAACGAAGAATCGTCGAATCTGACATAAGGTCGAATCAATCGTGATCGTGCTCGCCGAATCGGAGTTTCTGTGCCAATTTCCCTTCGTTGCATGCAAATGGACTGATCTAGCACGCGAAACAGCGATTCCGCACAGAAATACACTTCTGAAACGAAGAATCGTCGAATCTGACATAAGCTCGAATAAATCGTGATCGTGCTTGTCGAATCGGAGTTTCAGTGCCAATTTCGTATATTTGCATGCAAATGCACTGATCTAGCACGCGAAACAGCGATTCCGCACAGAAATACACTTCTGAAACGAAGAATCGTCGAATCTGACATAAGCTCGAATAAATCGTGATCATGCTTGCAAAATCGGAGTTTCTGTGCCAATTTCCCTTCGTTGCATGCAAATGCACTGATCTATCACGCGGAACAGCGATTCCGCACAGAAATACACTTCTGAAACGAAGAATCGTCGAATCTGACATAAGATCGCATAAATCGTGATCATGCTTGCAGAATCGGAGTTTCTGTGCCAATTTCCCTTCGTTGCATGCAAATGCACTGATCTATCACGCGAAACAGCGATTCCGCACAGAAATACACTTCTGAAACGAAGAATCGTCGAATCCGACATAAGCTCGAATTAATCGTGATCGTGTTTGCCGAATCGGAGTTTCTGTGCCAATTTCCCTTCGTTGCATGCAAATGGACTGATCTATCACTCGGAACAGCGATTCCGCACAGAAATACACTTCTGAAACGAAGAATCGTCGAATCTGACATTATTTCGCATAAATCGTGATCGTGCTTGCAGAATCGGAGTTTCTGTGCCAATTTCGCATATTTGCATTCAAATGCACTGATCTATCACGCGAAACAGCGATTCCGCACAGAAATACACTTCTGGAACGAAGAATCGTCGAATCTGACATAAGCTCGAATAAATCGTGATCGTGCTTGTCGAATCGGAGTTTCAGTGCCAATTTCGTATATTTGCATGCAAATGCACTGATCTAGCACGTGAAACAGTGATTCCGCAGAGAAATACACTTCTGAAACGAAGAATCGTCGAATCTGACATAAGCTCGAATAAATCGTGATCGTGCTTGCCGAATCGGAGTTTGGTGTGCCAATTTCGTATATTTGCATGCAAATGCACTGATCTAGCACGCGAAACAGCGATTCTGCACAGAAATACACTTCTGAAACGAAGAATCGTCGAATCTGACATAAGCTCGAATAAATCGTGATCGTGCTTGTCGAATCGGAGTTTCAGTGCCAATTTCGTATATTTGCATGCAAATGCACTGATCTAGCACGTGAAACAGTGATTCCGCAGAGAAATACACTTCTGAAACGAAGAATCGTCGAATCTGACATAAGCTCGAATAAATCGTCATCGTGCTTGCAGAATCGGAGTTTGTTGTGCCAATTTCGCATATTTGCATTCAAATTCACTGACCTATCACGCGAGTCAGCGATTCCGCACAGAAATGCTCTTCTGAAACGAAGAATCGTCGAATCTGACATAAGGTCGAATCAATCGTGATCGTGCTCGCCGAATCGGAGTTTCTGTGCCAATTTCCCTTCGTTGCATGCAAATGGACTGATCTAGCACCCGAAACAGCGATTCCGCACAGAAATACACTTCTGAAACGAAGAATCGTCGAATCTGACATAAGCTCGAATAAATCGTGATCGTGCTTGTCGAATCGGAGTTTCAGTGCCAATTTCGTATATTTGCATGCAAATGCACTGATCTAGCACGTGAAACAGTGATTCCGCAGAGAAATACACTTCTGAAACGAAGAATCGTCGAATCTGACATAAGCTCGAATAAATCGTGATCGTGCTTGCCGAATCGGAGTTTGGTGTGCCAATTTCGTATATTTGCATGCAAATGCACTGATCTAGCACGCGAAACAGCGATTCTGCACAGAAATACACTTCTGAAACGAAGAATCGTCGAATCTGACATAAGCTCGAATAAATCGCGATCGTGCTTGCAGAATCGAAGTTTCTGTGCCAATTTCGCATATTTGCATTCAAATTCACTGACCTATCACGCGAGTCAGCGATTCCGCACAGAAATGCTCTTCTGAAACGAAGAATCGTCGAATCTGACATAAGGTCGAATCAATCGTGATCGTGGCTGTGCTAAGCCGAATCGGAGTTTCTGTGCCAATTTCCCTTCGTTGCATGCAAATGGACTGATCTAGCACGCGAAACAGCGATTCCGCACAGAAATACACTTCTGAAACGAAGAATCGTCGAATCTGACATAAGCTCGAATAAATCGTGATCGTGCTCGCCGAATCGGAGTTTCTGTGCCAATTTCCCTTCGTTGCATGCAAATGGACTGATCTAGCAGGCGAAACAGCGATTCCGCACAGAAATACACTTCTGAAACGAAGAATCGTCGAATCTGACATAAGCTCGAATAAATCGTGATCGTGCTTGTCGAATCGGAGTTTCAGTGCCAATTTCGTATATTTGCATGCAAATGCACTGATCTAGCACGCGAAACAGCGATTCCGCACAGAAATACACTTCTGAAACGAAGAATCGTCGAATCTGACATAAGCTCGAATAAATCGCGATCGTGCTTGCAGAATCGAAGTTTCTGTGCCAATTTCGCATATTTGCATTCAAATTCACTGACCTATCACGCGAGTCAGCGATTCCGCACAGAAATGCTCTTCTGAAACGAAGAATCGTCGAATCTGACATAAGGTCGAATCAATCGTGATCGTGCTCGCCGAATCGGAGTTTCTGTGCCAATTTCCCTTCGTTGCATGCAAATGGACTGATCTAGCACGCGAAACAGCGATTCCGCACAGAAATACACTTCTGAAACGAAGAATCGTCGAATCTGACATAAGCTCGAATAAATCGTGATCGTGCTTGTCGAATCGGAGTTTCAGTGCCAATTTCGTATATTTGCATGCAAATGCACTGATCTAGCACGTGAAACAGCGATTCCGCACAGAAATACACTTCTGAAACGAAGAATCGTCGAATCTGACATAAGCTCGAATAAATCGCGATCGTGCTTGCAGAATCGAAGTTTCTGTGCCAATTTCGCATATTTGCATTCAAATTCACTGACCTATCACGCGAGTCAGCGATTCCGCACAGAAATGCTCTTCTGAAACGAAGAATCGTCGAATCTGACATAAGGTCGAATCAATCGTGATCGTGCTCGCCGAATCGGAGTTTCTGTGCCAATTTCCCTTCGTTGCATGCAAATGCACTGATCTATCACGCGAAACAGCGATTCCGCACAGAAATGCACTAATGAAACGAAGAATCGTCGAATCTGACATAAGCTCGAATAAATCGTGATCGTGCTTGTCGAATCGGAGTTGCTGTGCCAATTTCGTATATTTGCATGCAAATGCACTGATCTATCACGCGGAACAGCGATTCCGCACAGAAATACACTTCTGAAACGAAGGATCGTCGAATCTGACATAAGATCACATAAATCGTGATCGTGCTTGCAGAATCGGAGTTTCTGTGCCAATTTCCCTTCGTTGCATGCAAATGCACTGATCTATGACGCGGAACAGCGATTCCGCACAGAAATACACTTCTGGAACGAAGAATCGTCGAATCTGACATAAGATCGTATAAATCGTGATCGCGCTGGCAGAATCGAAGTTTCTGTGCCAATTTCGCATATCTGCATTCAAATTCACTGACCTATCACGCGAGTCAGCGATTCCGCACAGAAATGCTCTTCTGAAACGAAGAATCGTCGAAACTGACATAAGGTCGAATCAATCGTGATCGTGCTTGCCGAATCGGAGTTTCAGTGCCAATTTCGTATATTTGCATTCAAATGCACTGATCTATCACGCGGAACAGCGATTCCGCACAGAAATACACTTCTGAAACGAAGGATCTTCGAATCTGACATAAGCTCGAATAAATCGTGATCGTGCTTGCCGAATCGGAGTTTGGTGTGCCAATTTCGTATATTTGCATGCAAATGCACTGATCTAGCACGCGAAACAGCGACTCCGCACAGAAATACACTTCTGAAACGAAGAATCGTCGAATCTGACATAAGCTCGAATAAATCGCGATCGTGCTTGCAGAATCGAAGTTTCTGTGCCAATTTCGCATATTTGCATTCAAATTCACTGACCTATCTCGCGAGTCAGCGATTCCGCACAGAAATGCTCTTCTGAAACGAAGAATCGTCGAATCTGACATAAGCTCGAATAAATCGTGATCGTGCTTGTCGAATCGGAGTTTCAGTGCCAATTTCGTATATTTGCATGCAAATGCACTGATCTAGCACGTGAAACAGTGATTCCGCAGAGAAATACACTTCTGAAACGAAGAATCGTCGAATCTGACATAAGCTCGAATAAATCGCGATCGTGCTTGCAGAATCGAAGTTTCTGTGCCAATTTCCCTTCGTTGCATGCAAATGGACTGATCTATCACGCGGAACAGCGATTCCGCACAGAAATACACTTCTGAAACGAAGAATCGTCGAATCTGACATAAGATCGCATAAATCGTGATCATGCTTGCAGAATAGGAGTTTCTGTGCCAATTTCCCTTCGTTGCATGCAAATGCACTGATCTATCACGCGGAACAGCGATTCCGCACAGAAATACACTTCTGAAACGAAGAATCGTCGAATCTGACATAAGATCGCATAAATCGTGATCATGCTTGCAGAATAGGAGTTTCTGTGCCAATTTCGCATATTTGCATTCAAATTCACTGACCTATCACGCGAGTCAGCGATTCCGCACAGAAATGCTCTTCTGAAACGAAGAATCGTCGAATCTGACATAAGGTCGAATCAATCGTGATCGTGCTCGCCGAATCGGAGTTTCTGTGCCAATTTCCCTTCGTTGCATGCAAATGGCCTGATCTAGCACGCGAAACAGCGATTCCGCACAGAAATACACTTCTGAAACGAAGAATCGTCGAATCTGACATAAGCTCGAATAAATCGTGATCGTGCTCGCCGAATCGGAGTTTCTGTGCCAATTTCCCTTCGTTGCATGCAAATGGACTGATCTAGCACGCGAAACAGCGATTCCGCACAGATATACACTTCTGAAACGAAGAATCGTCGAATCTGACATAAGCTCGAATAAATCGTGATCGTGCTTGTCGAATCGGAGTTTCAGTGCCAATTTCGTATATTTGCATGCAAATGCACTGATCTAACACGCGAAACAGCGATTCCGCACAGAAATACACTTCTGAAACGAAGAATCGTCGAATCTGACATAAGCTCGAATAAATCGTGATCGTGCTTGTCGAATCGGAGTTTCAGTGCCAATTTCGTATATTTGCATGCAAATGCACTGATCTAGCACGTGAAACAGCGATTCCGCACAGAAATACACTTCTGGAACGAAGAATCGTCGAATCTGACATAAGATCGTATAAATCGTGATCGCGCTTGCAGAATCGAAGTTTCTGTGCCAATTTCGCATATCTGCATTCAAATTCACTGACCTATCACGCGAGTCAGCGATTCCGCACAGAAATGCTCTTCTGAAACGAAGAATCGTCGAATCTGACATAAGCTCGAATAAATCGTGATCGTGCTTGTCGAATCGGAGTTTCAGTGCCAATTTCGTATATTTGCATGCAAATGCACTGATCTAGCACGTGAAACAGTGATTCCGCAGAGAAATACACTTCTGAAACGAAGAATCGTCGAATCTGACTTAAGATCGTATAAATCGTGATCGCGCTTGCAGAATCGAAGTTTCTGTGCCAATTTCGCATATCTGCATTCAAATTCACTGACCTATCACGCGAGTCAGCGATTCCGCACAGAAATGCTCTTCTGAAACGAAGAATCGTCGAATCTGACATAAGCTCGAATAAATCGCGATCGTGCTTGCAGAATCGAAGTTTCTGTGCCAATTTCGCATATTTGCATTCAAATTCACTGACCTATCACGCGAGTCAGCGATTCCGCACAGAATGCTCTTCTGAAACGAAGAATCGTCGAATCTGACATAAGGTCGAATCAATCGTGATCGTGCTCGCCGAATCGGAGTTTCTGTGCCAATTTCCCCCTTCGTTGCATGCAAATGGCCTGATCTAGCACGCGAAACAGCGATTCCGCACAGAAATACACTTCTGAAACGAAGAATCGTCGAATCTGACATAAGCTCGAATAAATCGTGATCGTGCTCGCCGAATCGGAGTTTCTGTGCCAATTTCCCTTCGTTGCATGCAAATGGACTGATCTAGCACGCTAAACAGCGATTCCGCACAGATATACACTTCTGAAACGAAGAATCGTCGAATCTGACATAAGCTCGAATAAATCGTGATCGTGCTTGTCGAATCGGAGTTTCAGTGCCAATTTCGTATATTTGCATGCAAATGCACTGATCTAACACGCGAAACAGCGATTCCGCACAGAAATACACTTCTGAAACGAAGAATCGTCGAATCTGACATAAGCTCGAATAAATCGTGATCGTGCTTGTCGAATCGGAGTTTCAGTGCCAATTTCGTATATTTGCATGCAAATGCACTGATCTAGCACGTGAAACAGCGATTCCGCACAGAAATACACTTCTGAAACGAAGAATCGTCGAATCTGACATAAGCTCGAATAAATCGCGATCGTGCTTGCAGAATCGAAGTTTCTGTGCCAATTTCGCGTATTTGCATTCAAATTCACTGACCTATCACGCGAGTCAGCGATTCCGCACAGAAATGCTCCTCTGAAACGAAGAATCGTCGAATCTGACATAAGGTCGAATCAATCGTGATCGTGCTCGCCGAATCGGAGTTTCTGTGCCAATTTCCCTTCGTTGCATGCAAATGCACTGATCTATCACGCGAAACAGCGATTCCGCACAGAAATGCACTAATGAAACGAAGAATCGTCGAATCTGACATAAGCTCGAATAAATCGTGATCGTGCTTGTCGAATCGGAGTTGCTGTGCCAATTTCGTATATTTGCATGCAAATGCACTGATCTATCACGCGGAACAGCGATTCCGCACAGAAATACACTTCTGAAACGAAGGATCGTCGAAACTGACATAAGATCACATAAATCGTGATCGTGCTTGCAGAATCGGAGTTTCTGTGCCAATTTCCCTCGTTGCATGCAAATGCACTGATGTATGACGCGGAACAGCGATTCCGCACAGAATACACTTCTGAACGAAGAATCGTCGAATCTGACATAAGATCGTATAAATCGTGATCGCGCTTGCAGAATCGAAGTTTCTGTGCCAATTTCGCATATCTGCATTCAAATTCACTGACCTATCACGCGAGTCAGCGATTCCGCACAGAAATGCTCTTCTGAAACGAAGAATCGTCGAATCTGACATAAGGTCGAATCAATCGTGATCGTGCTTGCCGAATCGGAGTTTCAGTGCCAATTTCGTATATTTGCATGCAAATGCACTGATCTAGCACGTGAAACAGCGATTCCGCACAGAAATACACTTCTGAAACGAAGAATCGTCGAATCTGACATAAGGTCGAATCAATCGTGATCGTGCTTGCCGAATCGGAGTTTCAGTGCCAATTTCGTATATTTGCATGCAAATGCACTGATCTAGCACGTGAAACAGCGATTCCGCACAGAAATACACTTCTGAAACGAAGAATCGTCGAATCTGACATAAGCTCGAATAAATCGTGATCATGCTTGCAGAATCGGAGTTTCTGTGCCAATTTCCCTTCGTTGCATGCAAATGCACTGATCTATCACGCGGAACAGCGATTCCGCACAGAAATACACTTCTGAAACGAAGAATCGTCGAATCTGACATTATATCGCATAAATCGTGATCGTGCTTGCAGAATCGGAGTTTCTGTGCCAATTTCGCATATTTGCATTCAAATGCACTGATCTATCACGCGAAACAGCGATTCCGCACAGAAATACACTTCTGAAACGAAGAATCGTCGAATCTGACATAAGCTCGAATAAATCGTGATCGTGCTTGTCGAATCGGAGTTTCAGTGCCAATTTCGTATATTTGCATGCAAATGCACTGATCTAGCACGTGAAACAGTGATTCCGCAGAGAAATACACTTCTGAAACGAAGAATCGTCGAATCTGACATAAGATCGTATAAATCGTGATCGCGCTTGCAGAATCGAAGTTTCTGTGCCAATTTCGCATATCTGCATTCAAATTCACTGACCTATCACGCGAGTCAGCGATTCCGCACAGAAATGCTCTTCTGAAACGAAGAATCGTCGAATCTGACATAAGCTCGAATAAATCGCGATCGTGCTTGCAGAATCGAAGTTTCTGTGCCAATTTCGCATATTTGCATTCAAATTCACTGACCTATCACGCGAGTCAGCGATTCCGCACAGAAATGCTCTTCTGAAACGAAGAATCGTCGAATCTGACATAAGGTCGAATCAATCGTGATCGTGCTCGCCGAATCGGAGTTTCTGTGCCAATTTCCCTTCGTTGCATGCAAATGGCCTGATCTAGCACGCGAAACAGCGATTCCGCACAGAAATACACTTCTGAAACGAAGAATCGTCGAATCTGACATAAGCTCGAATAAATCGTGATCGTGCTCGCCGAATCGGAGTTTCTGTGCCAATTTCCCTTCGTTGCATGCAAATGGACTGATCTAGCACGCGAAACAGCGATTCCGCACAGATATACACTTCTGAAACGAAGAATCGTCGAATCTGACATAAGCTCGAATAAATCGTGATCGTGCTTGTCGAATCGGAGTTTCAGTGCCAATTTCGTATATTTGCATGCAAATGCACTGATCTAACACGCGAAACAGCGATTCCGCACAGAAATACACTTCTGAAACGAAGAATCGTCGAATCTGACATAGCTCGAATAAATCGTGATCGTGCTTGTCGAATCGGAGTTTCAGTGCCAATTTCGTATATTTGCATGCAAATGCACTGATCTAGCACGTGAAACAGCGATTCCGCACAGAAATACACTTCTGGAACGAAGAATCGTCGAATCTGACATAAGATCGTATAAATCGTGATCGCGCTTGCAGAATCGAAGTTTCTGTGCCAATTTCGCATATCTGCATTCAAATTCACTGACCTATCACGCGAGTCAGCGATTCCGCACAGAAATGCTCTTCTGAAACGAAGAATCGTCGAATCTGACATAAGCTCGAATAAATCGTGATCGTGCTTGTCGAATCGGAGTTTCAGTGCCAATTTCGTATATTTGCATGCAAATGCACTGATCTAGCACGTGAAACAGTGATTCCGCAGAGAAATACACTTCTGAAACGAAGAATCGTCGAATCTGACATAAGATCGTATAAATCGTGATCGCGCTTGCAGAATCGAAGTTTCTGTGCCAATTTCGCATATCTGCATTCAAATTCACTGACCTATCACGCGAGTCAGCGATTCCGCACAGAAATGCTCTTCTGAAACGAAGAATCGTCGAATCTGACATAAGCTCGAATAAATCGCGATCGTGCTTGCAGAATCGAAGTTTCTGTGCCAATTTCGCATATTTGCATTCAAATTCACTGACCTATCACGCGAGTCAGCGATTCCGCACAGAAATGCTCTTCTGAAACGAAGAATCGTCGAATCTGACATAAGGTCGAATCAATCGTGATCGTGCTCGCCGAATCGGAGTTTCTGTGCCAATTTCCCTTCGTTGCATGCAAATGGCCTGATCTAGCACGCGAAACAGCGATTCCGCACAGAAATACACTTCTGAAACGAAGAATCGTCGAATCTGACATAAGCTCGAATAAATCGTGATCCTGCTCGCCGAATCGGAGTTTCTGTGCCAATTTCCCTTCGTTGCATGCAAATGGACTGATCTAGCACGCTAAACAGCGATTCCGCACAGATATACACTTCTGAAACGAAGAATCGTCGAATCTGACATAAGCTCGAATAAATCGTGATCGTGCTTGTCGAATCGGAGTTTCAGTGCCAATTTCGTATATTTGCATGCAAATGCACTGATCTAACACGCGAAACAGCGATTCCGCACAGAAATACACTTCTGAAACGAAGAATCGTCGAATCTGACATAAGCTCGAATAAATCGTGATCGTGCTTGTCGAATCGGAGTTTCAGTGCCAATTTCGTATATTTGCACGCAAATGCACTGATCTAGCACGTGAAACAGCGATTCCGCACAGAAATACACTTCTGAAACGAAGAATCGTCGAATCTGACAAAAGCTCGAATAAATCGCGATCGTGCTTGCAGAATCGAAGTTTCTGTGCCAATTTCGCGTATTTGCATTCAAATTCACTGACCTATCACGCGAGTCAGCGATTCCGCACAGAAATGCTCTTCTGAAAAACGAAGAATCGTCGAATCTGACATAAGGTCGAATCAATCGTGATCGTGCTCGCCGAATCGGAGTTTCTGTGCCAATTTCCCTTCGTTGCATGCAAATGGCCTGATCTAGCACGCGAAACAGCGATTCCGCACAGAAATACACTTCTGAAACGAAGAATCGTCGAATCTGACATAAGCTCGAATAAATCGTGATCGTGCTCGCCGAATCGGAGTTTCTGTGCCAATTTCCCTTCGTTGCATGCAAATGGACTGATCTAGCACGCGAAACAGCGATTCCGCACAGATATACACTTCTGAACGAAGAATCGTCGAATCTGACATAAGCTCGAATAAATCGTGATCGTGCTTGTCGAATCGAGTTTCAGTGCCAATTTCGTATATTTGCACGCAAATGCACTGATCTAGCACGTGAAACAGCGATTCCGCACAGAAATGCTCCTCTGAAACGAAGAATCGTCGAATCTGACATAAGGTCGAATCAATCGTGATCGTGCTCGCCGAATCGGAGTTTCTGTGCCAATTTCCCTTCGTTGCATGCAAATGCACTGATCTATCACGCGAAACAGCGATTCCGCACAGAATGCACTATGAAACGAAGAATCGTCGAATCTGACATAAGCTCGAATAAATCGTGATCGTGCTTGTCGAATCGGAGTTGCTGTTGCCAATTTCGTATATTTGCATGCAAATGCACTGATCTATCACGCGGAACAGCGATTCCGCACAGAAATACACTTCTGAAACGAAGGATCGTCGAATCTGACATAAGATCACATAAATCGTGATCGTGCTTGCAGAATCGGAGTTTCTGTGCCAATTTCCCTTCGTTGCATGCAAATGCACTGATGTATGACGCGGAACAGCGATTCCGCACAGAAATACACTTCTGGAACGAAGAATCGTCGAATCTGACATAAGATCGTATAAATCGTGATCGCGCTTGCAGAATCGAAGTTTCTGTGCCAATTTCGCATATCTGCATTCAAATTCACTGACCTATCACGCGAGTCAGCGATTCCGCACAGAAATGCTCTTCTGAAACGAAGAATCGTCGAATCTGACATAAGGTCGAATCAATCGTGATCGTGCTTGCCGAATCGGAGTTTCAGTGCCAATTTCGTATATTTGCATGCAAATGCACTGATCTAGCACGTGAAACAGCGATTCCGCACAGAAATACACTTCTGAAACGAAGAATCGTCGAATCTGACATAAGGTCGAATCAATCGTGATCGTGCTTGCCGAATCGGAGTTTCAGTGCCAATTTCGTATATTGCATGCAAATGCACTGATCTAGGCACGTGAAACAGCGATTCCGCACAGAAATACACTTCTGAAACGAAGAATCGTCGAATCTGACATAAGCTCGAATAAATCGTGATCATGCTTGCAGAATCGGAGTTTCTGTGCCAATTTCCCTTCGTTGCATGCAAATGCACTGATCTATCACGCGGAACAGCGATTCCGCACAGAAATACACTTCTGAAACGAAGAATCGTCGAATCTGACATTATATCGCATAAATCGTGATCGTGCTTGCAGAATCGGAGTTTCTGTGCCAATTTCGCATATTTGCATTCAAATGCACTGATCTATCACGCGAAACAGCGATTCCGCACAGAAATACACTTCTGAACGAAGAATCGTCGAATCTGACATAAGCTCGAATAAATCGTGATCGTGCTTGCCGAATCGGAGTTGCTGTGCCTATTTCGTATATTGCATGCAAATGCACTGATCTAGCACGCGAAACAGCGATTCCGCACAGAAATACACTTCTGAAACGAATAATCGTCGAATCTGACATAGGCTCGAATAAATTGTGATCGTGTTTGCCGGGTCGGAGTTTCAATTCCAATTTTGCATGCATGCAAATGCACTGATATAGGACGCGTAACAGCGATTCCGCACAGAAATACACTTCTGAAACGAAGAATCGTCGAATCTGACATAAGATCGCATAAATCGTGATCATGCTTGCAGAAACGGAGTTTCTGTGCCAATTTCGCATATTTGCATTCAAATGCACTGATCTATCACGCGAAACAGCGATTCCGCAGAGAAATACACTTCTGAAACGAAGAATCGTCGAATCTGACATAAGCTCGAATAAATCGTGATCGTGCTTGCCGAATCGGAGTTTCAGTGCCAATTCGTATATTTGCATGCAAATGCACTGATCTAGCACGTGAAACAGCGATTCCGCACAGAAATACACTTCTGAAACGAAGAATCGTCGAATCTGACATGAGCTCGAATAAATCGCGATCGTGCTTGCAGAATCGAAGTTTCTGTGCCAATTTCGCATATTTGCATTCAAATTCACTGACCTATCACGCGAGTCAGCGATTCCGCACAGAAATGCTCTTCTGAAACGAAGAATCGTCGAATCTGACATAAGCTCGAATAAATCGTGATCATGCTTGCAGAATCGGAGTTTCTGTGCCAATTTCCCTTCGTTGCATGCAAATGCACTGATCTATCACGCGGAACAGCGATTCCGCACAGAAATACACTTCTGAAACGAAGAATCGTCGAATCTGACATAAGATCGCATAAATCGTGATCATGCTTGCAGAATCGGAGTTTCTGTGCCAATTTCCCTTCGTTGCATGCAAATGCACTGATCTATCACGCGAAACAGCGATTCCGCACAGAAATACACTTCTGAAACGAAGAATCGTCGAATCCGACATAAGCTCGAATTAATCGTGATCGTGCTTGCCGAATCGGAGTTTCTGTGCCAATTTCCTTCGTTGCATGCAAATGCACTGATCTATCACTCGGAACAGCGATTCCGCACAGAAATACACTTCTGAAACGAAGAATCGTCGAATCTGACATTATATCGCATAAATCGTGATCGTGCTTGCAGAATCGGAGTTTCTGTGCCAATTTCGCATATTTGCATTCAAATGCACTGATCTATCACGCGAAACAGCGATTCCGCACAGACATACACTTCTGAAACGAAGAATCGTCGAATCTGACATAAGCTCGCATAAATCGTGATCGTGCTTGCAGAATCGGAGTTTCTGTGCCAATTTCGCATATTTGCATTCAAATGCACTGATCTATCACGCGGAACAGCGATTCCGCACAGAAATACACTTCTGAAAACGAAGGATCTTCGAATCTGACATAAGATCACATAAATCGGGTTCGTGCTTGCAGAATCGGAGTTTCTGTGCCAATTTCCCTTCGTTGCATGCAAATGCACTGATCTATGACGCGGAACAGCGATTCCGCACAGAAATACACTTCTGGAACGAAGAATCGTCGAATCTGACATAAGATCGTATAAATCGTGATCGCGCTTGCAGGATCGAAGTTTCTGTGCCAATTTCGCATATCTGCATTCAAATTCAGTGACCTATCACGCGAGTCAGCGATTCCGCACAGAAATGCTCTTCTGAAACGAAGAATCGTCGAATCTGACATAAGCTCGAATAAATCGTGATCGTGCTTGTCGAATCGGAGTTTCAGTGCCAATTTCGTATATTTGCATGCAAATGCACTGATCTAGCACGTGAAACAGTGATTCCGCAGAGAAATACACTTCTGAAACGAAGAATCGTCGAATCTGACATAAGCTCGAATAAATCGTGATCGTGCTTGCCGAATCGGAGTTTGGTGTGCCAATTTCAAATATTTGCATGCAAATGCACTGATCTAGCACGCGAAACAGCGATTCCGCACAGAAATTCACTTCTGAAACGAAGAATCGTCGAATCTGACATAAGCTCGAATAAATCGCGATCGTGCTTGCAGAATCGAAGTTTCTGTGCCAATTTCGCATATTTGCATTCAAATTCACTGACCTATCACGCGAGTCAGCGATTCCGCACAGAAATGCTCTTCTGAAACGAAGAATCGTCGAATCTGACATAAGGTCGAATCAATCGTGATCGTGCTCGCCGAATCGGAGTTTCTGTGCCAATTTACCTTCGTTGCATGCAAATGGACTGATCTAGCACGCGAAACAGCGATTCCGCACAGAAATGCACTTCTGAAACGAAGAATCGTCGAATCTGACATAAGCTCGAATAAATCGTGATCGTGCTCGCCGAATCGGAGTTTCTGTGCCAATTTCCCTTCGTTGCATGCAAATGGACTGATCTAGCACGCGAAACAGCGATTCCGCACAGAAATACACTTCTGAAACGAAGAATCGTCGAATCTGACATAAGCTCGAATAAATCGTGATCGTGCTTGTCGAATCGGAGTTTCAGTGCCAATTTCGTATATTTGCATGCAAATGCACTGATCTAGCACGTGAAACAGTGATTCCGCAGAGAAATACACTTCTGAAACGAAGAATCGTCGAATCTGACATAAGCTCGAATAAATCGTGATCGTGCTTGCCGAATCGGAGTTTGGTGTGCCAATTTCGTGTATCTGCATGCAAATGCACTGATCTAGCACGCGAAACAGCGATTCCGCACAGAAATACACTTCTGAAACGAAGAATCGTCGAATCTGACATAAGCTCGAATAAATCGCGATCGAGCTTGCAGAATCGAAGTTTCTGTGCCAATTTCGCATATTTGCATTCAAATTCACTGACCTATCACGCGAGTCAGCGATTCCGCACAGAAATGCTCTTCTGAAACGAAGAATCGGTCGAATCTGACATAAGGTCGAATCAATCGTGATCGTGCTCGCCGAATCGGAGTTTCTGTGCCAATATACCTTCGTTGCATGCAAATGGACTGATCTAGCACGCGAAACAGCGATTCCGCACAGAAATACACTTCTGAAACGAAGAATCGTCGAATCTGACATAAGCTCGAATAAATCGTGATCGTGCTTGTCAAATCGGAGTTTCAGTGCCAATTTCGTATATTTGCATGCAAATGCACTGATCTAGCACGTGAAACAGCGATTCCGCACAGAAATACACTTCTGAAACGAAGAATCGTCGAATCTGACATAAGCTCGAATAAATCGCGATCGTGCTTGCAGAATCGAAGTTTCTGTGCCAATTTCGCATATTTGCATTCAAATTCACTGACCTATCACGCGAGTCAGCGATTCCGCACAGAAATGCTCTTCTGAAACGAAGAATCGTCGAATCTGACATAAGGTCGAATCATCGTGATCGTGCTCGCCGAATCGGAGTTTCTGTGCCAATTTCCCTTCGTTGCATGCAAATGCACTGATCTATCACGCGAAACAGCGATTCCGCACAGAAATGCACTAATGAAACGAAGAATCGTCGAATCTGACATAAGCTCGAATAAATCGTGATCGTGCTTGTCGAATCGGAGTTGCTGTGCCAATTTCGTATATTTGCATGCAAATGCACTGATCTATCACGCGGAACAGCGATTCCGCACAGAAATACACTTCTGAAACGAAGGATCGTCGAATCTGACATAAGATCACATAAATCGTGATCGTGCTTGCAGAATCGGAGTTTCTGTGCCAATTTCCCTTCGTTGCATGCAAATGCACTGATCTATGACGCGGAACAGCGATTCCGCACAGAAATACACTTCTGGAACGAAGAATCGTCGAATCTGACATAAGATCGTATAAATCGTGATCGCGCTTGCAGAATCGAAGTTTCTGTGCCAATTTCGCATATCTGCATTCAAATTCACTGACCTATCACGCGAGTCAGCGATTCCGCACAGAAATGCTCTTCTGAAACGAAGAATCGTCGAATCTGACATAAGGTCGAATCAATCGTGATCGTGCTTGCCGAATCGGAGTTTCAGTGCCAATTTCGTATATTTGCATGCAAATGCACTGATCTAGCACGTGAAACAGCGATTCCGCACAGAAATACACTTCTGAAACGAAGAATCGTCGAATCTGACATAAGCTCGAATAAATCGTGATCATGCTTGCAGAATCGGAGTTTCTGTGCCAATTTCCCTTCGTTGCATGCAAATGCACTGATCTATCACGCGAACAGCGATTCCGCACAGAAATACACTTCTGAAACGAAGAATCGTCGAATCTGACATTATATCGCATAAATCGTGATCGTGCTTGCAGAATCGGAGTTTCTGTGCCAATTTCGCATATTTGCATTCAAATGCACTGATCTATCACGCGAAACAGCGATTCCGCACAGAAATACACTTCTGAAACGAAGAATCGTCGAATCTGACATAAGCTCGAATAAATCGTGATCGTGCTTGCCGAATCGGAGTTGCTGTGCCTATTTCGTATATTTGCATGCAAATGCACTGATCTAGCACGCGAAACAGCGATTCCGCACAGAAATACACTTCTGAAACGAATAATCGTCGAATCTGACATAGGCTCGAATAAATTGTGATCGTGTTTGCCGGGTCGGAGTTTCAATTCCAATTTCGCATGCATGCAAATGCACTGATACAGGACGCGTAACAGCGATTCCGCACAGAAATACACTTCTGAAACGAAGAATCGTCGAATCTGACATAAGATCGCATAAATCGTGATCATGCTTGCAGAATCGGAGTTTCTGTGCCAATTTCGCATTTGTGCATTCAATGCACTGATCTATCACGCGAAACAGCGATTCCGCAGAGAAATACACTTCTGAACGAAGAATCGTCGAATCTGACATAAGCTCGATAAATCGTGATCGTGCTTGCCGAATCGGAGTTGCTGTGCCAATTTCCCTTCGTTGCATGCAAATGCACTGATCTATCACGCGGAACAGCGATTCCGCACAGAAATACACTTCTGAAACGAAGGATCGTCGAATCTGACATAAGATCGCATAAATCGTGATCATGCTTGCAGAATCGGAGTTTCGCTCTTCTGAAACGAAGAATCGTCGAATCTGACATAAGGTCGAATCAATCGTGATCGTGCTCGCCAAATCGGAGTTTCTGTGCCAATTTCCTTCGTTGCATGCAAATGGACTGATCTAGCACCCGAAACAGCGATTCCGCACAGAAATACACTTCTGAAACGAAGAATCGTCGAATCTGACATACGCTCGAATAAATCGTGATCGTGCTTGTCGAATCGGAGTTTCAGTGCCAATTTCGTATATTTGCATGCAAATGCACTGATCTAGCACGTGAAACAGTGATTCCGCAGAGAAATACACTTCTGAAACGAAGAATCGTCGAATCTGACATAAGCTCGAATAAATCGTGATCGTGCTTGCCGAATCGGAGTTTGGTGTGCCAATTTCGTATATCTGCATGCAAATGCACTGATCTAGCACGCGAAACAGCGATTCCGCACAGAAATACACTTCTGAAACGAAGAATCGTCGAATCTGACATAAGCTCGAATAAATCGCGATCGAGCTTGCAGAATCGAAGTTTCTGTGCCAATTTCGCATATTTGCATTCAAATTCACTGACCTATCACGCGAGTCAGCGATTCCGCACAGAAATGCTCTTCTGAAACGAAGAATCGTCGAATCTGACATAAGGTCGAATCAATCGTGATCGTGCTCGCCGAATCGGAGTTTCTGTGCCAATATACCTTCGTTGCATGCAAATGGACTGATCTAGCACGCGAAACAGCGATTCCGCACAGAAATACACTCTGAAACGAAGAATCGTCGAATCTGACATAGGCTCGAATAAATCGTGATCGTGCTCGCCGAATCGGAGTTTCTGTGCCAATTTCCCTTCGTTGCATGCAAATGGACTGATCTAGCACGCGAAACAGCGATTCCGCACAGAAATACACTTCTGAAACGAAGAATCGTCGAATCTGACATAAGCTCGAATAAATCGTGATCGTGCTTGTCGAATCGGAGTTTCAGTGCCAATTTCGTATATTTGCATGCAAATGCACTGATCTAGCACGTGAAACAGTGATTCCGCAGAGAAATACACTTCTGAAACGAAGAATCGTCGAATCTGACATAAGCTCGAATAAATCGTGATCGTGCTTGTCAAATCGGAGTTTCAGTGCCAATTTCGTATATTTGCATGCAAATGCACTGATCTAGCACGTGAAACAGCGATTCCGCACAGAAATACACTTCTGAAACGAAGAATCGTCGAATCTGACATAAGCTCGAATAAATCGTGATCGTGCTTGTCGAATCGGAGTTTCAGTGCCAATTTCGTATATTTGCATGCAAATGCACTGATCTAGCACGTGAAACAGTGATTCCGCAGAGAAATACACTTCTGAAACGAAGAATCGTCGAATCTGACATAAGCTCGAATAAATCGTGATCGTGCTTGCCGAATCGGAGTTTGGTGTGCCAATTTCGTATATCTGCATGCAAATGCACTGATCTAGCACGCGAAACAGCGATTCCGCACAGAAATACACTTCTGAAACGAAGAATCGTCGAATCTGACATAAGCTCGAATAAATCGCGATCGAGCTTGCAGAATCGAAGTTTCTGTGCCAATTTCGCATATTTGCATTCAAATTCACTGACCTATCACGCGAGTCAGCGATTCCGCACAGAAATGCTCTTCTGAAACGAAGAATCGTCGAATCTGACATAAGGTCGAATCAATCGTGATCGTGCTCGCCGAATCGGAGTTTCTGTGCCAATATACCTTCGTTGCATGCAAATGGACTGATCTAGCACGCGAAACAGCGATTCCGCACAGAAATACACTTCTGAAACGAAGAATCGTCGAATCTGACATAGGCTCGAATAAATCGTGATCGTGCTCGCCGAATCGGAGTTTCTGTGCCAATTTCCCTTCGTTGCATGCAAATGGACTGATCTAGCACGCGAAACAGCGATTCCGCACAGAAATACACTTCTGAAACGAAGAATCGTCGAATCTGACATAAGCTCGAATAAATCGTGATCGTGCTTGTCGAATCGGAGTTTCAGTGCCAATTTCGTATATTTGCATGCAAATGCACTGATCTAGCACGTGAAACAGTGATTCCGCAGAGAAATACACTTCTGAAACGAAGAATCGTCGAATCTGACATAAGCTCGAATAAATCGTGATCGTGCTTGTCAAATCGGAGTTTCAGTGCCAATTTCGTATATTTGCATGCAAATGCACTGATCTAGCACGTGAAACAGCGATTCCGCACAGAAATACACTTCTGAAACGAAGAATCGTCGAATCTGACATAAGCTCGAATAAATCGCGATCGTGCTTGCAGAATCGAAGTTTCTGTGCCAATTTCGCATATTTGCATTCAAATTCACTGACCTATCACGCGAGTCAGCGATTCCGCACAGAAATGCTCTTCTGAAACGAAGAATCGTCGAATCTGACATAAGGTCGAATCAATCGTGATCGTGCTCGCCGAATCGGAGTTTCTGTGCCAATTTCCCTTCGTTGCATGCAAATGCACTGATCTATCACGCGAAACAGCGATTCCGCACAGAAATGCACTAATGAAACGAAGAATCGTCGAATCTGACATAAGCTCGAATAAATCGTGATCGTGCTTGTCGAATCGGAGTTGCTGTGCCAATTTCGTATATTTGCATGCAAATGCACTGATCTATCACGCGGAACAGCGATTCCGCACAGAAATACACTTCTGAAACGAAGGATCGTCGAATCTGACATAAGATCACATAAATCGTGATCGTGCTTGCAGAATCGGAGTTTCTGTGCCAATTTCCCTTCGTTGCATGCAAATGCACTGATCTATGACGCGGAACAGCGATTCCGCACAGAAATACACTTCTGGAACGAAGAATCGTCGAATCTGACATAAGATCGTATAAATCGTGATCGCGCTTGCAGAATCGAAGTTTCTGTGCCAATTTCGCATATCTGCATTCAAATTCACTGACCTATCACGCGAGTCAGCGATTCCGCACAGAAATGCTCTTCTGAAACGAAGAATCGTCGAATCTGACATAAGGTCGAATCAATCGTGATCGTGCTTGCCGAATCGGAGTTTCAGTGCCAATTTCGTATATTTGCATGCAAATGCACTGATCTAGCACGTGAAACAGCGATTCCGCACAGAAATACACTTCTGAAACGAAGAATCGTCGAATCTGACATAAGCTCGAATAAATCGTGATCATGCTTGCAGAATCGGAGTTTCTGTGCCAATTTCCCTTCGTTGCATGCAAATGCACTGATCTATCACGCGGAACAGCGATTCCGCACAGAAATACACTTCTGAAACGAAGAATCGTCGAATCTGACATTATATCGCATAAATCGTGATCGTGCTTGCAGAATCGGAGTTTCTGTGCCAATTTCGCATATTTGCATTCAAATGCACTGATCTATCACGCGAAACAGCGATTCCGCACAGAAATACACTTCTGAAACGAAGAATCGTCGAATCTGACATAAGCTCGAATAAATCGTGATCGTGCTTGCCGAATCGGAGTTGCTGTGCCTATTTCGTATATTTGCATGCAAATGCACTGATCTAGCTCGCGAAACAGCGATTCCGCACAGAAAATACACTTCTGAAACGAATAATCGTCGAATCTGACATAGGCTCGAATAAATTGTGATCGTGTTTGCCGGGTCGGAGTTTCAATTCCAATTTCGCATGCATGCAAATGCACTGATACAGGACGCGTAACAGCGATTCCGCACAGAAATACACTTCTGAAACGAAGAATCGTCGAATCTGACATAAGATCGCATAAATCGTGATCATGCTTGCAGAATCGGAGTTTCTGTGCCAATTTCGCATTTGTGCATTCAAATGCACTGATCTATCACGCGAAACAGCTATTCCGCAGAGAAATACACTTCTGAAACGAAGAATCGTCGAATCTGACATAAGCTCGAATAAATCGTGATCGTGCTTGCCGAATCGGAGTTGCTGTGCCAATTTCCCTTCGTTGCATGCAAATGCACTGATCTATCACGCGGAACAGCGATTCCGCACAGAAATACACTTCTGAAACGAAGGATCGTCGAATCTGACATAAGATCGCATAAATCGTGATCATGCTTGCAGAATCGGAGTTTCTGTGCCAATTTCCCTTCGTTGCATGCAAATGCACTGATCTATCACGCGAAACAGCGATTCCGCACAGAAATACACTTCTGAAACGAAGAATCGTCGAATCCGACATAAGCTCGAATTAATCGTGATCGTGCTTGCCGAATCGGAGTTTCTGTGCCAATTTCCCTTCGTTGCATGCAAATGCACTGATCTATCACGCGGAACAGCGATTCCGCACAGAAATACACTTCTGAAACGAAGAATCGTCGAATCTGACATTATATCGCATAAATCGTGATCGTGCTTGCAGAATCGGAGTTTCTGTGCAATTTCCCTTCGTTGCATGCAAATGCACTGATCTATCACGCGGAACAGCGATTCCGCACAAGAAAAAATACACTTCTCAAACGAAGAATCGTCGAATCTGACATAAGATCGCATAAATCGTGATCATGCTTGCAGAATCGGAGTTTCTGTGCCAATTTCCCTTCGTTGCATGCAAATGCACTGATCTATCACGCGAAACAGCGATTCCGCACAGAAATACACTTCTGAAACGAAGAATCGTCGAATCTGCCATTATATCGCATAAATCGTGATCGTGCTTGCAGAATCGGAGTTTCTGTGCCAATTTCGCATATTTGCATTCAAATGCACTGATCTAGCATGCGAAACAGCGATGCCGCACAGAAATACACTTCTGAAACGAAGAATCGTCGAATCCGACATAAGCTCGAATTAATCGTGATCGTGCTTGCCGAATCGGAGTTTCTGTGCCAATTTCCCTTCGTTGCATGCAAATGCACTGATCTATCACTCGGAACAGCGATTCCGCACAGAAATACACTTCTCAAACGAAGAATCGTCGAATCTGACATTATATCGCATAAATCGTGATCGTGCTCGCAGAATCGGAGTTTCTGTGCCAATTTCGCATATTTGCATTCAAATGCACTGATCTATCACGCGAAACAGCGATTCCGCACAGAAATACACTTCTGAAACGAAGAATCGTCGAATCTGACATAAGTTCGCATAAATCGTGATCGTGCTTGCAGAATCGGAGTTTCTGTGCCAATTTCGCATATCTGCATTCAAATGCACTGATCTATCACGCGGAACAGCGATTCCGCACAGAAATACACTTCTGAACGAAGGATCTTCGAATCTGACATAAGATCACATAAATCGTGATCGTGCTTGCAGAATCGGAGTTTCTGTGCCAATTTCGCATATCTGCATTCAAATTCACTGACCTATCACGCGAGTCAGCGATTCCGCACAGAAATGCTCTTCTGAAACGAAGAATCGTCGAATCTGACATAAGGTCGAATCAATCGTGATCGTGCTCGCCGAATCGGAGTTTCTGTGCCAATTTCCCTTCGTTGCATGCAAATGGACTGATCTAGCACCCGAAACAGCGATTCCGCACAGAAATACACTTCTGAAACGAAGAATCGTCGAATCTGACATAAGCTCGAATAAATCGTGATCGTGCTTGTCGAATCGGAGTTTCAGTGCCAATTTCGTATATTTGCATGCAAATGCACTGATCTAGCACGTGAAACAGTGATTCCGCAGAGAAATACACTTCTGAAACGAAGAATCGTCGAATCTGACATAAGCTCGAATAAATCGTGATCGTGCTTGCCGAATCGGAGTTTGGTGTGCCAATTTCGTATATTTGCATGCAAATGCACTGATCTAGCACGCGAAACAGCGATTCCGCACAGAAATACACTTCTGAAACGAAGAATCGTCGAATCTGACATAAGCTCGAATAAATCGTGATCGTGCTTGTCGAATCGGAGTTGCTGTGCCAATTTCGTATATTTGCATGCAAATGCACTGATCTATCACGCGGAACAGCGATTCCGCACAGAAATACACTTCTGAAACGAAGGATCGTCGAATCTGACATAAGATCACATAAATCGTGATCGTGCTTGCAGAATCGGAGTTTCTGTGCCAATTTCCCTTCGTTGCATGCAAATGCACTGATCTATGACGCGGAACAGCGATTCCGCACAGAAATACACTTCTGGAACGAAGAATCGTCGAATCTGACATAAGATCGTATATATCGTGATCGCGCTTGCAGAATCGAAGTTTCTGTGCCAATTCGCATATCTGCATTCAAATTCACTGACCTATCACGCGAGTCAGCGATTCCGCACAGAAATGCTCTTCTGAACGAAGAATCGTCGAATCTGACATAAGGTCGAATCAATCGTGATCGTGCTTGCCGAATCGGAGTTTCAGTGCCAATTTCGTATATTTGCATGCAATGCACTGATCTAGCACGTGAAACAGCGATTCCGCACAGAAATACACTTCTGAAACGAAGAATCGTCGAATCTGACATAAGCTCGAATAAATCGTGATCATGCTTGCAGAATCGGAGTTTCTGTGCCAATTTCCCTTCGTTGCATGCAAATGCACTGATCTATCACGCGGAACAGCGATTCCCGCACAGAAATACACTTCTGAAACGAAGAATCGTCGAATCTGACATTATATCGCATAAATCGTGATCGTGCTTGCAGAATCGGAGTTTCTGTGCCAATTTCGCATATTTGCATTCAAATGCCACTGATCTATCACGCGAAACAGCGATTCCGCACAGAAATACACTTCTGAAACGAAGAATCGTCGAATCTGACATAAGCTCGAATAAATCGTGATCGTGCTGCCGAATCGGAGTTGCTGTGCCTATTTCGTATATTTGCATGCAAATGCACTGATCTAGCACGCGAAACAGCGATTCCGCACAGAAATACACTTCTGAAACGAAATATCGTCGAATCTGACATAGGCTCGAATAAATTGTGATCGTGTTTGCCGGGTCGGAGTTTCAATTCCAATTTCGCATGCATGCAAATGCACTGATACAGGACGCGTAACAGCGATTCCGCACAGAAATACACTTCTGAAACGAAGAATCGTCGAATCTGACATAAGATCGCATAAATCGTGATCATGCTTGCAGAATCGGAGTTTCTGTGCCAATTTCGCATTTGTGCATTCAAATGCACTGATCTATCACGCGAAACAGCGATTCCGCAGAGAAATACACTTCTGAACGAAGAATCGTCGAATCTGACATAAGTTCGAATAAATCGTGATCGTGCTTGCCGAATCGGAGTTGCTGTGCCAATTTCCCTTCGTTGCATGCAAATGCACTGATCTATCACGCGGAACAGCGATTCCGCACAGAAATACACTTCTGAAACGAAGGATCGTCGAATCTGACATAAGATCGCATAAATCGTGATCATGCTTGCAGAATCGGAGTTTCTGTGCCAATTTCCCTTCGTTGCATGCAATGCACTGATCTATCACGCGAAACAGCGATTCCGCACAGAATACACTTCTGAAACGAAGAATCGTCGAATCCGACATAAGCTCGAATTAATCGTGATCGTGCTTGCCGAATCGGAGTTTCTGTGCCAATTTCCCTTCGTTGCATGCAAATGCACTGATCTATCACGCGGAACAGCGATTCCGCACAGAAATACACTTCTGAAACGAAGAATCGTCGAATCTGACATTATATCGCATAAATCGTGATCGTGCTTGCAGAATCGGAGTTTCTGTGCCAATTTCCCTTCGTTGCATGCAAATGCACTGATCTATCACGCGGAACAGCGATTCCGCACAGAAATACACTTCTCAAACGAAGAATCGTCGAATCTGACATAAGATCGCATAAATCGTGATCATGCTTGCAGAATCGAGTTTCTGTGCCAATTTCCCTTCGTTGCATGCAAATGCACTGATCTATCACGCGAAACAGCGATTCCGCACAGAAATACACTTCTGAAACGAAGAATCGTCGAATCTGCCATTATATCGCATAAATCGTGATCGTGCTTGCAGAATCGGAGTTTCTGTGCAATTTCGCATATTTGCATTCAAATGCACTGATCTAGCATGCGAAACAGCGATGCCGCACAGAAATACACTTCTGAAACGAAGAATCGTCGAATCCGACATAAGCTCGAATAATCGTGATCGTGCTTGCCGAATCGGAGTTTCTGTGCCAATTTCCCTTCGTTGCATGCAAATGCACTGATCTATCACTCGAACAGCGATTCCGCACAGAAATACACTTCTCAAACGAAGAATCGTCGAATCTGACATTATATCGCATAAATCGTGATCGTGCTCGCAGAATCGGAGTTTCTGTGCCAATTTCGCATATTTGCATTCAAATGCACTGATCTATCACGCGAAACAGCGATTCCGCACAGAAATACACTTCTGAAACGAAGAATCGTCGAATCTGACATAAGTTCGCATAAATCGTGATCGTGCTTGCAGAATCGGAGTTTCTGTGCCAATTTCGCATATCTGCATTCAAATTCACTGACCTATCACGCGAGTCAGCGATTCCGCACAGAAATGCTCTTCTGAAACGAAGAATCGTCGAATCTGACATAAGGTCGAATCAATCGTGATCGTGCTCGCCGAATCGGAGTTTCTGTGCCAATTTCCCTTCGTTGCATGCAAATGACTGATCTAGCACCCGAAACAGCGATTCCGCACAGAAATACACTTCTGAAACGAAGAATCGTCGAATCCGACATAAGCTCGAATTAATCGTGATCGTGCTTGCCGAATCGGAGTTTCTGTGCCAATTTCCCTTCGTTGCATGCAAATGCACTGATCTATCACTCGGAACAGCGATTCCGCACAGAAATACACTTCTCAAACGAAGAATCGTCGAATCTGACATTATATCGCATAAATCGTGATCGTGCTCGCAGAATCGGAGTTTCTGTGCCAATTTCGCATATTTGCATTCAAATGCACTGATCTATCACGCGAAACAGCGATTCCGCACAGAAATACACTTCTGAAACGAAGAATCGTCGAATCTGACATAAGTTCGCATAAATCGTGATCGTGCTTGCAGAATCGGAGTTTCTGTGCCAATTTCGCATATCTGCATTCAAATGCACTGATCTATCACGCGGAACAGCGATTCCGCACAGAAATACACTTCTGAAACGAAGGATCTTCGAATCTGACATAAGATCACATAAATCGTGATCGTGCTTGCAGAATCGGAGTTTCTGTGCCAATTTCGCATATCTGCATTCAAATTCACTGACCTATCACGCGAGTCAGCGATTCCGCACAGAAATGCTCTTCTGAAACGAAGAATCGTCGAATCTGACATAAGGTCGAATCAATCGTGATCGTGCTCGCCGATATCGGAGTTTCTGTGCCAATTTCCCTTCGTTGCATGCAAATGGACTGATCTAGCACCCGAAACAGCGATTCCCGCACAGAAATACACTTCTGAAACGAAGAATCGTCGAATCTGACATAAGCTCGAATAATCGTGATCGTGCTTGTCGAATCGGAGTTTCAGTGCCAATTTCGTATATTTGCATGCAAATGCACTGATCTAGCACGTGAAACAGTGATTCCGCAGAGAAATACACTTCTGAAACGAAGAATCGTCGAATCTGACATAAGCTCGAATAAATCGTGATCGTGCTTGTCGAATCGGAGTTGCTGTGCAATTTCGTATATTTGCATGCAAATGCACTGATCTATCACGCGGAACAGCGATTCCGCACAGAAATACACTTCTGAAACGAAGGATCGTCGAATCTGACATAAGATCACATAAATCGTGATCGTGCTTGCAGAATCGGAGTTTCTGTGCCAATTTCCCTTCGTTGCATGCAAATGCACTGATCTATGACGCGGAACAGCGATTCCGCACAGAAATACACTTCTGGAACGAAGAATCGTCGAATCTGACATAAGATCGTATAAATCGTGATCGCGCTTGCAGAATCGAAGTTTCTGTGCCAATTTCGCATATCTGCATTCAAATTCACTGACCTATCACGCGAGTCAGCGATTCCGCACAGAAATGCTCTTCTGAAACGAAGAATCGTCGAATCTGACATAAGGTCGAATCAATCGTGATCGTGCTTGCCGAATCTGAGTTTCAGTGCCAATTTCGTATATTTGCATGCAAATGCACTGATCTAGCACGTGAAACAGCGATTCCGCACAGAAATACACTTCTGAAACGAAGAATCGTCGAATCTGACATAAGCTCGAATAAATCGTGATCATGCTTGCAGAATCGGAGTTTCTGTGCCAATTTCCCTTCGTTGCATGCAAATGCACTGATCTATCACGCGGAACAGCGATTCCGCACAGAAATACACTTCTGAAACGAAGAATCGTCGAATCTGACATTATATCGCATAAATCGTGATCGTGCTTGCAGAATCGGAGTTTCTGTGCCAATTTCGCATATTTGCATTCAAATGCACTGATCTATCACGCGAAACAGCGATTCCGCACAGAAATACACTTCTGAAACGAAGAATCGTCGAATCTGACATAAGCTCGAATAAATCGTGATCGTGCTTGCCGAATCGGAGTTGCTGTGCCTATTTCGTATATTTGCATGCAAATGCACTGATCTAGCACGCGAAACAGCGATTCCGCACAGAAATACACTTCTGAAACGAATAATCGTCGAATCTGACATAGGCTCGAATAAATTGTGATCGTGTTTGCCGGGTCGGAGTTTCAATTCCAATTTCGCATGCATGCAAATGCACTGATACAGGACGCGTAACAGCGATTCCGCACAGAAATACACTTCTGAAACGAAGAATCGTCGAATCTGACATAAGATCGCATAAATCGTGATCATGCTTGCAGAATCGGAGTTTCTGTGCCAATTTCGCATTTGTGCATTCAAATGCACTGATCTATCACGCGAAACAGCGATTCCGCAGAGAAATACACTTCTGAAACGAAGAATCGTCGAATCTGACATAAGCTCGAATAAATCGTGATCGTGCTTGCCGAATCGGAGTTGCTGTGCCAATTTCCCTTCGTTGCATGCAAATGCACTGATCTATCACGCGGAACAGCGATTCCGCACAGAAATACACTTCTGAAACGAAGGATCGTCGAATCTGACATAAGATCGCATAAATCGTGATCATGCTTGCAGAATCGGAGTTCTGTGCCAATTTCCCTTCGTTGCATGCAAATGCACTGATCTATCACGCGAAACAGCGATTCCGCACAGAAATACACTTCTGAAACGAAGAATCGTCGAATCCGACATAAGCTCGAATTAATCGTGATCGTGCTTGCCGAATCGGAGTTTCTGTGCCAATTTCCCTTCGTTGCATGCAAATGCACTGATCTATCACGCGGAACAGCGATTCCGCACAGAAATACACTTCTGAAACGAAGAATCGTCGAATCTGACATTATATCGCATAAATCGTGATCGTGCTTGCAGAATCGGAGTTTCTGTGCCAATTTCCCTTCGTTGCATGCAAATGCACTGATCTATCACGCGGAACAGCGATTCCGCACAGAAATACACTTCTCAAACGAAGAATCGTCGAATCTGACATAAGATCGCATAAATCGTGATCATGCTTGCAGAATCGGAGTTTCTGTGCCAATTTCCCTTCGTTGCATGCAAATGCACTGATCTATCACGCGAAACAGCGATTCCGCACAGAAATACACTTCTGAAACGAAGAATCGTCGAATCTGCCATTATATCGCATAAATCGTGATCGTGCTTGCAGAATCGGAGTTTCTGTGCCAATTTCGCATATTTGCATTCAAATGCACTGATCTAGCATGCGAAACAGCGATGCCGCACAGAATACACTTCTGAAACGAAGAATCGTCGAATCCGACATAAGCTCGAATTAATCGTGATCGTGCTTGCCGAATCGGAGTTTCTGTGCCAATTTCCCTTCGTTGCATGCAAATGCACTGATCTATCACTAGGAACAGCGATTCCGCACAGAAATACACTTCTCAAACGAAGAATCGTCGAATCTGACATTATATCGCATAAATCGTGATCGTGCTCGCAGAATCGGAGTTTCTGTGCCAATTTCGCATATTTGCATTCAAATGCACTGATCTATCACGCGAAACAGCGATTCCGCACAGAAATACACTTCTGAAACGAAGAATCGTCGAATCTGACATAAGTTCGCATAAATCGTGATCGTGCTTGCAGAATCGGAGTTTCTGTGCCAATTTCGCATATCTGCATTCAAATGCACTGATCTATCACGCGGAACAGCGATTCCGCACAGAAATACACTTCTGAAACGAAGGATCTTCGAATCTGACATAAGATCACATAAATCGTGATCGTGCTTGCAGAATCGGAGTTTCTGTGCCAATTTCGCATATCTGCATTCAAATTCACTGACCTATCACGCGAGTCAGCGATTCCGCACAGAAATGCTCTTCTGAAACGAAGAATCGTCGAATCTGACATAAGGTCGAATCAATCGTGATCGTGCTCGCCGAATCGGAGTTTTCTGTGCCAATTTCCCTTCGTTGCATGCAAATGGACTGATCTAGCACCCGAAACAGCGATTCCGCACAGAAATACACTTCTGAAACGAAGAATCGTCGAATCTGACATAAGCTCAAATAAATCGTGATCGTGCTTGTCGAATCGGAGTTTCAGTGCCAATTTCGTATATTTGCATGCAAATGCACTGATCTAGCACGTGAAACAGTGATTCCGCAGAGAAATACACTTCTGAAACGAAGAATCGTCGAATCTGACATAAGCTCGAATAAATCGTGATCGTGCTTGCCGAATCGGAGTTTGGTGTGCCAATTTCGTATATTTGCATGCAAATGCACTGATCTAGCACGCGAACAGCGATTCCGCACAGAAATACACTTCTGAAACGAAGAATCGTCGAATCTGACATAAGCTCGAATAATCGCGATCGTGCTTGCAGAATCGAAGTTTCTGTGCCAATTTCGCATATTTGCATTCAAATTCACTGACCTATCACGCGAGTCAGCGATTCCGCACAGAAATGCTCTTCTGAAACGAAGAATCGTCGAATCTGACATAGGTCGAATCAATCGTGATCGTGCTCGCCGAATCGGAGTTTCTGTGCCAATTTCCCTTCGTTGCATGCAAATGGACTGATCTAGCACGCGAAACAGCGATTCCGCACAGAAATACACTTCTGAAACGAAGAATCGTCGAATCTGACATAAGCTCGAATAAATCGTGATCGTGCTTGTCGAATCGGAGTTTCAGTGCCAATTTCGTATATTTGCATGCAAATGCACTGATCTAGCACGTGAAACAGTGATTCCGCAGAGAAATACACTTCTGAAACGAAGAATCGTCGAATCTGACATAAGCTCGAATAAATCGTGATCGTGCTTGCCGAATCGGAGTTTGGTGTGCCAATTTCGTATATTTGCATGCAAATGCACTGATCTAGCACGCGAAACTGCGATTCCGCACAGAAATACACTTCTGAAACGAAGAATCGTCGAATCTGACATAAGCTCGAATAAATCGCGATCGTGCTTGCAGAATCGAAGTTTCTGTGCAATTTCGCATATTTGCATTCAAATTCACTGACCTATCACGCGAGTCAGCGATTCCGCACAGAAATACACTTCTGAAACGAAGAATCGTCGAATCTGACATAAGCTCGAATAAATCGCGATCGTGCTTGCAGAATCGAAGTTTCTGTGCCAATTTCGCATATTTGCATTCAAATTCACTGACCTATCACGCGAGTCAGCGATTCCGCACAGAAATGCTCTTCTGAAACGAAGAATCGTCGAATCTGACATAAGGTCGAATCAATCGTGATCGTGCTCGCCGAATCGGAGTTTCTGTGCCAATTTCCCTTCGTTGCATGCAAATGCACTGATCTATCACGCGAAACAGCGATTCCGCACAGAATGCACTAATGAAACGAAGAATCGTCGAATCTGACATAAGCTCGAATAAATCGTGATCGTGCTTGTCGAATCGGAGTTGCTGTGCCAATTTCGTATATTTGCATGCAAATGCACTGATCTATCACGCGGAACAGCGATTCCGCACAGAAATACACTTCTGAAACGAAGGATCGTCGAATCTGACATAAGATCACATAAATCGTGATCGTGCTTGCAGAATCGGAGTTTCTGTGCCAATTTCCCTTCGTTGCATGCAAATGCACTGATCTATGACGCGGAACAGCGATTCCGCACAGAAATACACTTCTGGAACGAAGAATCGTCGAATCTGACATAAGATCGTATAAATCGTGATCGCGCTTGCAGAATCGAAGTTTCTGTGCCAATTTCGCATATCTGCATTCAAATTCACTGACCTATCACGCGAGTCAGCGATTCCGCACAGAAATGCTCTTCTGAAACGAAGAATCGTCGAATCTGACATAAGGTCGAATCAATCGTGATCGTGCTTGCCGAATCGGAGTTTCAGTGCCAATTTCGTATATTTGCATGCAAATGCACTGATCTAGCACGTGAAACAGCGATTCCGCACAGAAATACACTTCTGAAACGAAGAATCGTCGAATCTGACATAGGGATCGCATAAATCGTAATCGTGCTTGCAGAATCGGAGTTTCTGTGCCAATTTCGCATATTTGCATTCAAATGCACTGATCTATCACGCGAAACAGCGATTCCGCAGAGAAATACACTTCTGAAACGAAGAATCGTCGAATCTGACATAAGCTCGAATAAATCGTGATCGTGCTTGCCGAATCGGAGTTGCTGTGCCAATTTCCCTTCGTTGCATGCAAATGCACTGATCTATCACGCGGAACAGCGATTCCGCACAGAAATACACTTCTGAAACGAAGGATCGTCGAATCTGACATAAGATCGCATAAATCGTGATCATGCTTGCAGAATCGGAGTTTCTGTGCCAATTTCGCATATTTGCATTCAAATGCACTGATCTATCACGCGAAACAGCGATTCGCAGAGAAATACACTTCTGAAACGAAGAATCGTCGAATCTGACATAAGCTCGAATAAATCGTGATCGTGCTTGCCGAATCGGAGTTTGGTGTGCCAATTTCGTATATTTGCATGCAAATGCACTGATCTAGCACGCGAAACAGCGATTCCGCACAGAAATACACTTCTGAAACGAAGAATCGTCGAATCTGACATAAGCTCGAATAAATCGCGATCGTGCTTGCAGAATCGAAGTTTCTGTGCCAATTTCGCATATTTGCATTCAAATTCACTGACCTATCACGCGAGTCAGCGATTCCGCACAGAAATGCTCTTCTGAAACGAAG
>NW_027470315.1:0-40021 GCF_051020765.1 Lasioglossum baleicum
TGCATCCCGCAGGCTAGTCGAGCAAAAACACGTGCGAGAGGATGCATCCCGCAGGCTAGTCGAGCAAAAACACGTGCGAGAGGATGTATCCCGCAGGCTAGTCGAGTAAAAACACGTGCGGGAGGATGCATCCCGCAGGCTAGTCGAGTAAAAACACGTGCGAGAGGATGCATCCCGCAGGCTAGTCGAGCAAAAACACGTGCGAGAGGATGCATGCCGCAGGCTAGTCGAGCACAAACACGTGCGAGAGGATGCATCCCGCAGGCTAGTCGAGCAAAAACACGTGCGAGAGGATGCACCCCGCAGGCTAGTCGAGCAAAAACACGTGCGAGAGGATGCATCCCGCAGGCTACTCGAGTAAAAACACGTGCGAGGTTTTTTGGGATGCGCATGCGCAGGTTTTTTGGGATGCGCATGGCTAGTCGAGGAAAAACACGTGCGAGAGGATGCATCCCGCAGGCTAGTCGAGTAAAAACACGTGCGAGGTTTTGTGGGATGCGCATGCGCAGGTTTTGTGGGATGCGCATGCGCAGGTTTTTTGGGATGCGCATGGCTAGTCGAGCAAAAACACGTGCGAGAGGATGCATCCCGCAGGCTAGTCGAGTAAAAACACGTGCGAGAGGATGCATCCTGCAGGCTAGTCGAGTAAAAACACGTGCGAGAGGATGCATCCCGCAGGCTAGTCGAGTAAAAACACGTGCGAGGTTTTGTGGGATGCGCATGCGTAGGTTTTGTGGGATGCGCATGCGCAGGTTTTTTGGGATGCGCATGGCTAGTCGAGTAAAAACACGTGCGAGAGGATGCATCCCGCAGGCTAGTCGAGTAAAAACACGTGCGAGAGGATGCATCCCGCAGGCTAGTCGAGCAAAAACACGTGCGAGAGGATGCATCCCGCAGGCTAGTCGAGTAAAAACACGTGCGAGAGGATGCATCCTGCAGGCTAGTCGAGTAAAAACACGTGCGAGAGGATGCATCCCGCAGGCTAGTCGAGTAAAAACACGTGCGAGGTTTTGTGGGATGCGCATGCGTAGGTTTTGTGGGATGCGCATGCGCAGGTTTTTTGGGATGCGCATGGCTAGTCGAGTAAAAACACGTGCGAGAGGATGCATCCCGCAGGCTAGTCGAGTAAAAACACGTGCGAGAGGATGCATCCCGCAGGCTAGTCGAGCAAAAACACGTGCGAGAGGATGCATCCCGCAGGCTAGTCGAGCAAAAACACGTGCGAGAGGATGCATCCCGCAGGCTAGTCGAGTAAAAACACGTGCGAGGTTTTGTGGGATGCGCATGCGCAGGTTTTGTGGGATGCGCATGCGCAGGTTTTTTGGGATGCGCATGCGCCGGTTTTTTGGGATGCGCATGCCTAGTCGAGCAAAAACACGTGCGAGAGGATGCATCCCGCAGCCTAGTCGAGCAAAAACACGTGCGAGAGGATGCATCCCGCAGGCTAGTCGAGTAAAAACACGTGCGAGGTTTTGTGGGATGCGCATGCGCAGGTTTTGTGGGAGGCGCATGCGCAGGTTTTTTGGGATGCGCATGCGCAGGTTTTTTGGGATGCGCATGGCTAGTCAAGGAAAAACACGTGCGAGAGGATGCATCCCGCAGGCTAGTCGAGTAAAAACACGTGCGAGGTTTTGTGGGATGCGCATGCGCAGGTTTTGTGGGATGCGCATGCGCAGGTTTTTTGGGATGCGCATGCGCAGGTTTTTTGGGATGCGCATGCCTAGTCGAGCAAAAACACGTGCGAGAGGATGCATCCCGCAGGCTGGTCGAGCAAAAACACGTGCGAGAGGATGCATCCCGCAGGCTAGTCGAGTAAAAACACGTGCGAGAGGATGCATCCTGCAGGCTAGTCGAGTAAAAACACGTGCGAGATGATGCATCCCGCAGGCTAGTCGAGTAAAAACACGTGCGAGGTTTTGTGGGATGCGCATGCGCAGGTTTTTTGGGATGCGCATGGCTAGTCGAGCAAAAACACGTGCGAGAGGATGCATCCCGCAGGGTAGTCGAGTAAAAACACGTGCGAGGTTTTGTGGGATGCGCATGCGCAGGTTTTGTGGGATGCGCATGCGCAGGTTTTTTGGGATGCGCATGCCTAGTCGAGCAAAAACACGTGCGAGAGGATGCATCCCGCAGGCTAGTCGAGTAAAAACACGTGCGAGAGGATGCATCCCGCAGGCTAGTCGAGTAAAAACACGTGCGAGAGGATGCATCCCGCAGGCTAGTCGAGTAAAAACACGTGCGAGGTTTTGTGGGATGCGCATGCGCAGGTTTTTTGGGATGCGCATGGCTAGTCGAGCAAAAACACGTGCGAGAGGATGCATCCCGCAGGCTAGTCGAGCAAAAACACGTGCGAGAGGATGCATCCCGCAGGCTAGTCGAGTAAAAACACGTGCGAGGTTTTGTGGGATGCGCATGCGCAGGTTTTGTGGGATGCGCATGCGCAGGTTTTTTGGGATGCGCATGGCTAGTCGAGCAAAAACACGTGCGAGAGGATGCATCCCGCAGGGTAGTCGAGTAAAAACACGTGCGAGAGGATGCATCCCGCAGGCTAGTCGAGTAAAAACACGTGCGAGGTTTTGTGGGATGCGCATGCGCAGGTTTTGTGGGATGCGCATGCGCAGGTTTTTTGGGATGCGCATGGCTAGTCGAGGAAAAACACGTGCGAGAGGATGCATCCCGCAGGCTAGTCGAGTAAAAACACGTGCGAGGTTTTGTGGGATGCGCATGCGCAGGTTTTGTGGGATGCGCATGCGCAGGTTTTTTGGGATGCTCATGCCTAGTCGAGCAAAAACACGTGCGAGAGGATGCATCCCGCAGGCTAGTCGAGCAAAAACACGTGCGAGAGGATGCATCCCGCAGGCTAGTCGAGTAAAAACACGTGCGAGGTTTTGTGGGATGCGCATGCGCAGGTTTTGCGGGATGCGCATGCGCAGGTTTTTTGGGATGCGCATGCGCAGGTTTTTTGGGATGCGCATGGCTAGTCGAGGAAAAACACGTGCGAGAGGATGCATCCCGCAGGCTAGTCGAGTAAAAACACGTGCGAGGTTTTGTGGGATGCGCATGCGCAGGTTTTGTGGGATGCGCATGCGCAGGTTTTTTGGGATGCGCATGCGCAGGTTTTTTGGGATGCGCATGGCTAGTCGAGGAAAAACACGTGCGAGAGGATGCATCCCGCAGGCTAGTCGAGTAAAAACACGTGCGAGGTTTTGTGGGATGCGCATGCGCAGGTTTTGTGGGATGCGCATGCGCAGGTTTTTTGGGATGCGCATGCGCAGGTTTTTTGGGATGCGCATGGCTAGTCGAGGAAAAACACGTGCGAGAGGATGCATCCCGCAGGCTAGTCGAGTAAAAACACGTGCGAGGTTTTGTGGGATGCGCATGCGCAGGTTTTGTGGGATGCGCATGCGCAGGTTTTTTGGGATGCTCATGCCGAGTCGAGCAAAAACACGTGCGAGAGGATGCATCCCGCAGGCTAGTCGAGCAAAAACACGTGCGAGAGGATGCATCCCGCAGGCTAGTCGAGTAAAAACACGTGCGAGAGGATGCATCCCGCAGGCTAGTCGAGTAAAAACACGTGCGAGAGGATGCATCCCGCAGGCTAGTCGAGTAAAAACACGTGCGAGGTTTTGTGGGATGCGCATGCGCAGGTTTTGTGGGATGCGCATGCGCAGGTTTTTTGGGATGCGCATGGCTAGTCGAGCAAAAACACGTGCGAGAGGATGCATCCCGCAGGCTAGTCGAGTAAAAACACGTGCGAGAGGATGCATCCTGCAGGCTAGTCGAGTAAAAACACGTGCGAGAGGATGCATCCCGCAGGCTAGTCGAGTAAAAACACGTGCGAGGTTTTGTGGGATGCGCATGCGTAGGTTTTGTGGGATGCGCATGCGCAGGTTTTTTGGGATGCGCATGGCTAGTCGAGTAAAAACACGTGCGAGAGGATGCATCCCGCAGGCTAGTCGAGTAAAAACACGTGCGAGAGGATGCATCCCGCAGGCTAGTCGAGCAAAAACACGTGCGAGAGGATGCATCCCGCAGGCTAGTCGAGCAAAAACACGTGCGAGAGGATGCATCCCGCAGGCTAGTCGAGTAAAAACACGTGCGAGGTTTTGTGGGATGCGCATGCGCAGGTTTTGTGGGATGCGCATGCGCAGGTTTTTTGGGATGCGCATGGCTAGTCGAGCAAAAACACGTGCGAGAGGATGCATCCCGCAGGCTAGTCGAGTAAAAACACGTGCGAGAGGATGCATCCTGCAGGCTAGTCGAGTAAAAACACGTGCGAGAGGATGCATCCCGCAGGCTAGTCGAGTAAAAACACGTGCGAGGTTTTGTGGGATGCGCATGTGTAGGTTTTGTGGGATGCGCATGCGCAGGTTTTTTGGGATGCGCATGGCTAGTCGAGTAAAAACACGTGCGAGAGGATGCATCCCGCAGGCTAGTCGAGTAAAAACACGTGCGAGAGGATGCATCCCGCAGGCTAGTCGAGCAAAAACACGTGCGAGAGGATGCATCCCGCAGGCTAGTCGAGCAAAAACACGTGCGAGAGGATGCATCCCGCAGGCTAGTCGAGTAAAAACACGTGCGAGGTTTTGTGGGATGCGCATGCGCAGGTTTTGTGGGATGCGCATGCGCAGGTTTTTTGGGATGCGCATGCGCCGGTTTTTTGGGATGCGCATGCCTAGTCGAGCAAAAACACGTGCGAGAGGATGCATCCCGCAGCCTAGTCGAGCAAAAACACGTGCGAGAGGATGCATCCCGCAGGCTAGTCGAGTAAAAACACGTGCGAGGTTTTGTGGGATGCGCATGCGCAGGTTTTGTGGGAGGCGCATGCGCAGGTTTTTTGGGATGCGCATGCGCAGGTTTTTTGGGATGCGCATGGCTAGTCAAGGAAAAACACGTGCGAGAGGATGCATCCCGCAGGCTAGTCGAGTAAAAACACGTGCGAGGTTTTGTGGGATGCGCATGCGCAGGTTTTGTGGGATGCGCATGCGCAGGTTTTTTGGGATGCGCATGCGCAGGTTTTTTGGGATGCGCATGCCTAGTCGAGCAAAAACACGTGCGAGAGGATGCATCCCGCAGGCTAGTCGAGCAAAAACACGTGCGAGAGGATGCATCCCGCAGGCTAGTCGAGTAAAAACACGTGCGAGAGGATGCATCCCGCAGGCTAGTCGAGTAAAAACACGTGCGAGAGGATGCGTCCCGCAGGCTAGTCGAGCAAAAACACGTGCGAGAGGATGCATCCCGCAGGCTAGTCGAGCAAAAACACGTGCGACAGGATCCATCCCGCAGGCTAGTCGAGCAAAAACACGTGCGAGAGGATGTATCCCGCAGGCTAGTCGAGTAAAAACACGTGCGGGAGGATGCATCCCGCAGGCTAGTCGAGTAAAAACACGTGCGAGAGGATGCATCCCGCAGGCTAGTCGAGCAAAAACACGTGCGAGAGGATGCATGCCGCAGGCTAGTCGAGCACAAACACGTGCGAGAGGATGCATCCCGCAGGCTAGTCGAGCAAAAACACGTGCGAGAGGATGCACCCCGCAGGCTAGTCGAGCAAAAACACGTGCGAGAGGATGCATCCCGCAGGCTACTCGAGTAAAAACACGTGCGAGGTTTTTTGGGATGCGCATGCGCAGGTTTTTTGGGATGCGCATGGCTAGTCGAGGAAAAACACGTGCGAGAGGATGCATCCCGCAGGCTAGTCGAGTAAAAACACGTGCGAGAGGATGCATCCCGCAGGCTAGTCGAGTAAAAACACGTGCGAGAGGATGCATCCCGCAGGCTAGTCGAGTAAAAACACGTGCGAGGTTTTGTGGGATGCGCATGCGCAGGTTTTTTGGGATGCGCATGGCTAGTCGAGCAAAAACACGTGCGAGAGGATGCATCCCGCAGGCTAGTCGAGCAAAAACACGTGCGAGAGGATGCATCCCGCAGGCTAGTCGAGTAAAAACACGTGCGAGGTTTTGTGGGATGCGCATGCGCAGGTTTTGTGGGATGCGCATGCGCAGGTTTTTTGGGATGCGCATGGCTAGTCGAGCAAAAACACGTGCGAGAGGATGCATCCCGCAGGGTAGTCGAGTAAAAACACGTGCGAGAGGATGCATCCCGCAGGCTAGTCGAGTAAAAACACGTGCGAGGTTTTGTGGGATGCGCATGCGCAGGTTTTGTGGGATGCGCATGCGCAGGTTTTTTGGGATGCGCATGCGCAGGTTTTTTGGGATGCACATGGCTAGTCGAGGAAAAACACGTGCGAGAGGATGCATCCCGCAGGCTAGTCGAGTAAAAACACGTGCGAGGTTTTGTGGGATGCGCATGCGCAGGTTTTGTGGGATGCGCATGCGCAGGTTTTTTGGGATGCTCATGCCTAGTCGAGCAAAAACACGTGCGAGAGGATGCATCCCGCAGGCTAGTCGAGCAAAAACACGTGCGAGAGGATGCATCCCGCAGGCTAGTCGAGTAAAAACACGTGCGAGGTTTTGTGGGATGCGCATGCGCAGGTTTTGCGGGATGCGCATGCGCAGGTTTTTTGGGATACGCATGCGCAGGTTTTTTGGGATGCGCATGGCTAGTCGAGGAAAAACACGTGCGAGAGGATGCATCCCGCAGGCTAGTCGAGTAAAAACACGTGCGAGGTTTTGTGGGATGCGCATGCGCAGGTTTTGTGGGATGCGCATGCGCAGGTTTTTTGGGATGCGCATGCGCAGGTTTTTTGGGATGCGCATGGCTAGTCGAGGAAAAACACGTGCGAGAGGATGCATCCCGCAGGCTAGTCGAGTAAAAACACGTGCGAGGTTTTGTGGGATGCGCATGCGCAGGTTTTGTGGGATGCGCATGCGCAGGTTTTTTGGGATGCTCATGCCTAGTCGAGCAAAAACACGTGCGAGAGGATGCATCCCGCAGGCTAGTCGAGCAAAAACACGTGCGAGAGGATGCATCCCGCAGGCTAGTCGAGTAAAAACACGTGCGAGAGGATGCATCCCGCAGGCTAGTCGAGTAAAAACACGTGCGAGAGGATGCATCCCGCAGGCTAGTCGAGTAAAAACACGTGCGAGGTTTTGTGGGATGCGCATGCGCAGGTTTTTTGGGATGCGCATGGCTAGTCGAGCAAAAACACGTGCGAGAGGATGCATCCCGCAGGCTAGTCGAGCAAAAACACGTGCGAGAGGATGCATCCCGCAGGCTAGTCGAGTAAAAACACGTGCGAGGTTTTGGGGGATGCGCATGCGCAGGTTTTGTGGGATGCGCATGCGCAGGTTTTTTGGGATGCTCATGGCTAGTCGAGCAAAAACACGTGCGAGAGGATGCATCCCGCAGGGTAGTCGAGCAAAAACACGTGCGAGAGGATGCATCCCGCAGGCTAGTCGAGTAAAAACACGTGCGAGGTTTTGTGGGATGCGCATGCGCAGGTTTTGTGGGATGCGCATGCGCAGGTTTTTTGGGATGCGCATGGCTAGTCGAGCAAAAACACGTGCGAGAGGATGCATCCCGCAGGCTAGTCGAGTAAAAACACGTGCGAGAGGATGCATCCTGCAGGCTAGTCGAGTAAAAACACGTGCGAGAGGATGCATCCCGCAGGCTAGTCGAGTAAAAACACGTGCGAGGTTTTGTGGGATGCGCATGCGCAGGTTTTGTGGGATGCGCATGGCTAGTCGAGCAAAAACACGTGCGAGAGGATGCATCCCGCAGGCTAGTCGAGCAAAAACACGTGCGAGAGGATGCATCCCGCAGGCTAGTCGAGTAAAAACACGTGCGAGGTTTTGTGGGATGCGCATGCGCAGGTTTTGTGGGATGCGCATGCACAGGTTTTTTGGGATGCGCATGGCTAGTCGAGCAAAAACACGTGCGAGAGGATGCATCCCGCAGGGTAGTCGAGTAAAAACACGTGCGAGAGGATGCATCCCGCAGGCTAGTCGAGTAAAAACACGTGCGAGGTTTTGTGGGATGCGCATGCGCAGGTTTTGTGGGATGCGCATGCACAGGTTTTTTGGGATGCGCATGGCTAGTCGAGCAAAAACACGTGCGAGAGGATGCATCCCGCAGGGTAGTCGAGTAAAAACACGTGCGAGAGGATGCATCCCGCAGGCTAGTCGAGTAAAAACACGTGCGAGGTTTTGTGGGATGCGCATGCGCAGGTTTTGTGGGATTCGCATGCGCAGGTTTTTTGGGATGCGCATGGCTAGTCGAGCAAAAACACGTGCGAGAGGATGCATCCCGCAGGCTAGTCGAGTAAAAACACGTGCGAGAGGATGCATCCTGCAGGCTAGTCGAGTAAAAACACGTGCGAGAGGATGCATCCCGCAGGCTAGTCGAGTAAAAACACGTGCGAGGTTTTGTGGGATGCGCATGCGTAGGTTTTGTGGGATGCGCATGCGCAGGTTTTTTGGGATGCGCATGGCTAGTCGAGTAAAAACACGTGCGAGAGGATGCATCCCGCAGGCTAGTCGAGTAAAAACACGTGCGAGAGGATGCATCCCGCAGGCTAGTCGAGCAAAAACACGTGCGAGAGGATGCATCCCGCAGGCTAGTCGAGCAAAAACACGTGCGAGAGGATGCATCCCGCAGGCTAGTCGAGTAAAAACACGTGCGAGGTTTTGTGGGATGCGCATGCGCAGGTTTTGTGGGATGCGCATGCGCAGGTTTTTTGGGATGCGCATGCGCCGGTTTTTTGGGATGCGCATGCCTAGTCGAGCAAAAACACGTGCGAGAGGATGCATCCCGCAGCCTAGTCGAGCAAAAACACGTGCGAGAGGATGCATCCCGCAGGCTAGTCGAGTAAAAACACGTGCGAGGTTTTGTGGGATGCGCATGCGCAGGTTTTGTGGGAGGCGCATGCGCAGGTTTTTTGGGATGCGCATGCGCAGGTTTTTTGGGATGCGCATGGCTAGTCAAGGAAAAACACGTGCGAGAGGATGCATCCCGCAGGCTAGTCGAGTAAAAACACGTGCGAGGTTTTGTGGGATGCGCATGCGCAGGTTTTGTGGGATGAGCATGCGCAGGTTTTTTGGGATGCGCATGCGCAGGTTTTTTGGGATGCGCATGCCTAGTCGAGCAAAAACACGTGCGAGAGGATGCATCCCGCAGGCTAGTCGAGCAAAAACACGTGCGAGAGGATGCATCCCGCAGGCTAGTCGAGTAAAAACACGTGCGAGAGGATGCATCCTGCAGGCTAGTCGAGTAAAAACACGTGCGAGATGATGCATCCCGCAGGCTAGTCGAGTAAAAACACGTGCGAGGTTTTGTGGGATGCGCATGCGCAGGTTTTTTGGGATGCGCATGGCTAGTCGAGCAAAAACACGTGCGAGAGGATGCATCCCGCAGGGTAGTCGAGTAAAAACACGTGCGAGAGGATGCATCCCGCAGGCTAGTCGAGTAAAAACACGTGCGAGAGGATGCATCCCGCAGGCTAGTCGAGTAAAAACACGTGCGAGAGGATGCGTCCCGCAGGCTAGTCGAGCAAAAACACGTGCGAGAGGATGCATCCCGCAGGCTAGTCGAGCAAAAACACGTGCGACAGGATGCATCCCGCAGGCTAGTCGAGCAAAAACACGTGCGAGAGGATGTATCCCGCAGGCTAGTCGAGTAAAAACACGTGCGGGAGGATGCATCCCGCAGGCTAGTCGAGTAAAAACACGTGCGAGAGGATGCATCCCGCAGGCTAGTCGAGCAAAAACACGTGCGAGAGGATGCATGCCGCAGGCTAGTCGAGCACAAACACGTGCGAGAGGATGCATCCCGCAGGCTAGTCGAGCAAAAACACGTGCGAGAGGATGCACCCCGCAGGCTAGTCGAGCAAAAACACGTGCGAGAGGATGCATCCCGCAGGCTACTCGAGTAAAAACACGTGCGAGGTTTTTTGGGATGCGCATGCGCAGGTTTTTTGGGATGCGCATGGCTAGTCGAGGAAAAACACGTGCGAGAGGATGCATCCCGCAGGCTAGTCGAGTAAAAACACGTGCGAGGTTTTGTGGGATGCGCATGCGCAGGTTTTGTGGGATGCGCATGCGCAGGTTTTTTGGGATGCGCATGCCTAGTCGAGCAAAAACACGTGCGAGAGGATGCATCCCGCAGGCTAGTCGAGCAAAAACACGTGCGAGAGGATGCATCCCGCAGGCTAGTCGAGTAAAAACACGTGCGAGAGGATGCATCCCGCAGGCTAGTCGAGTAAAAACACGTGCGAGAGGATGCATCCCGCAGGCTAGTCGAGTAAAAACACGTGCGAGGTTTTGTGGGATGCGCATGCGCAGGTTTTTTGGGATGCGCATGGCTAGTCGAGCAAAAACACGTGCGAGAGGATGCATCCCGCAGGCTAGTCGAGCAAAAACACGTGCGAGAGGATGCATCCCGCAGGCTAGTCGAGTAAAAACACGTGCGAGGTTTTGTGGGATGCGCATGCGCAGGTTTTGTGGGATGCGCATGCGCAGGTTTTTTGGGATGCGCATGGCTAGTCGAGCAAAAACACGTGCGAGAGGATGCATCCCGCAGGGTAGTCGAGTAAAAACACGTGCGAGAGGATGCATCCCGCAGGCTAGTCGAGTAAAAACACGTGCGAGAGGATGCATCCCGCAGGCTAGTCGAGTAAAAACACGTGCGAGGTTTTGTGGGATGCGCATGCGTAGGTTTTGTGGGATGCGCATGCGCAGGTTTTTTGGGATGCGCATGGCTAGTCGAGTAAAAACACGTGCGAGAGGATGCATCCCGCAGGCTAGTCGAGTAAAAACACGTGCGAGAGGATGCATCCCGCAGGCTAGTCGAGCAAAAACACGTGCGAGAGGATGCATCCCGCAGGCTAGTCGAGCAAAAACACGTGCGAGAGGATGCATCCCGCAGGCTAGTCGAGTAAAAACACGTGCGAGGTTTTGTGGGATGCGCATGCGCAGGTTTTTTGGGATGCGCATGGCTAGTCGAGCAAAAACACGTGCAAGAGGATGCATCCCGCAGGCTAGTCGAGCAAGAACACGTGCGAGAGGATGCATCCCGCAGGCTAGTCGAGTAAAAACACGTGCGAGGTTTTGTGGGATGCGCATGCGCAGGTTTTGTGGGAGGCGCATGCGCAGGTTTTTTGGGATGCGCATGCGCAGGTTTTTTGGGATGCGCATGGCTAGTCCAGGAAAAACACGTGCGAGAGGATGCATCCCGCAGGCTAGTCGAGTAAAAACACGTGCGAGGTTTTGTGGGATGCGCATGCGCAGGTTTTGTGGGATGCGCATGCGCAGGTTTTTTGGGATGCGCATGCCTAGTCGAGCAAAAACACGTGCGAGAGGATGCATCCCGCAGGCTAGTCGAGGAAAAACACGTGCGAGAGGATGCATCCCGCAGGCTAGTCGAGTAAAAACACGTGCGAGGTTTTGTGGGATGCGCATGCGCAGGTTTTGTGGGATGCGCATGCGCAGGTTTTTTGGGATGCGCATGCCTAGTCGAGCAAAAACACGTGCGAGAGGATGCATCCCGCAGGCTAGTCGAGCAAAAACACGTGCGAGAGGATGCATCCCGCAGGCTAGTCGAGTAAAAACACGTGCGAGAGGATGCATCCCGCAGGCTAGTCGAGTAAAAACACGTGCGAGGTTTTGTGGGATGCGCATGCGCAGGTTTTGTGGGATGCGCATGCGCAGGTTTTTTGGGATGCGCATGCGCAGGTTTTTTGGGATGCGCATGGCTAGTCGAGGAAAAACACGTGCGAGAGGATGCATCCCGCAGGCTAGTCGAGTAAAAACACGTGCGAGGTTTTGTGGGATGCGCATGCGCAGGTTTTGTGGGATGCGCATGCGCAGGTTTTTTGGGATGCTCATGCCTAGTCGAGCAAAAACACGTGCGAGAGGATGCATCCCGCAGGCTAGTCGAGCAAAAACACGTGCGAGAGGATGCATCCCGCAGGCTAGTCGAGCAAAAACACGTGCGAGAGGATGTATCCCGCAGGCTAGTCGAGTAAAAACACGTGCGGGAGGATGCATCCCGCAGGCTAGTCGAGTAAAAACACGTGCGAGAGGATGCATCCCGCAGGCTAGTCGAGCAAAAACACGTGCGAGAGGAAGCATGCCGCAGGCTAGTCGAGCACAAACACGTGCGAGAGGATGCATCCCGCAGGCTAGTCGAGCAAAAACACGTGCGAGAGGATGCACCCCGCAGGCTAGTCGAGCAAAAACACGTGCGAGAGGATGCATCCCGCAGGCTACTCGAGTAAAAACACGTGCGAGGTTTTTTGGGATGCGCATGCGCAGGTTTTTTGGGATGCGCATGGCTAGTCGAGGAAAAACACGTGCGAGAGGATGCATCCCGCAGGCTAGTCGAGTAAAAACACGTGCGAGGTTTTGTGGGATGCGCATGCGCAGGTTTTTTGGGATGCGCATGCCTAGTCGAGCAAAAACACGTGCGAGAGGATGCATCCCGCAGGCTAGTCGAGCAAAAACACGTGCGAGAGGATGCATCCCGCAGGCTAGTCGAGTAAAAACACGTGCGAGAGGATGCATCCCGCAGGCTAGTCGAGTAAAAACACGTGCGAGAGGATGCATCCCGCAGGCTAGTCGAGTAAAAACACGTGCGAGGTTTTGTGGGATGCGCATGCGCAGGTTTTTTGGGATGCGCATGGCTAGTCGAGCAAAAACACGTGCGAGAGGATGCATCCCGCAGGCTAGTCGAGCAAAAACACGTGCGAGAGGATGCATCCCGCAGGCTAGTCGAGTAAAAACACGTGCGAGGTTTTGTGGGATGCGCATGCGCAGGTTTTGTGGGATGCGCATGCGCAGGTTTTTTGGGATGCGCATGGCTAGTCGAGCAAAAACACGTGCGAGAGGATGCATCCCGCAGGGTAGTCGAGTAAAAACACGTGCGAGAGGATGCATCCCGCAGGCTAGTCGAGTAAAAACACGTGCGAGGTTTTGTGGGATGCGCATGCGCAGGTTTTGTGGGATGCGCATGCGCAGGTTTTTTGGGATGCGCATGGCTAGTCGAGCAAAAACACGTGCGAGAGGATGCATCCCGCAGGCTAGTCGAGTAAAAACACGTGCGAGAGGATGCATCCTGCAGGCTAGTCGAGTAAAAACACGTGCGAGAGGATGCATCCCGCAGGCTAGTCGAGTAAAAACACGTGCGAGGTTTTGTGGGATGCGCATGCGTAGGTTTTGTGGGATGCGCATGCGCAGGTTTTTTGGGATGCGCATGGCTAGTCGAGTAAAAACACGTGCGAGAGGATGCATCCCGCAGGCTAGTCGAGTAAAAACACGTGCGAGAGGATGCATCCCGCAGGCTAGTCGAGCAAAAACACGTGCGAGAGGATGCATCCCGCAGGCTAGTCGAGCAAAAACACGTGCGAGAGGATGCATCCCGCAGGCTAGTCGAGTAAAAACACGTGCGAGGTTTTGTGGGATGCGCATGCGCAGGTTTTTTGGGATGCGCATGGCTAGTCGAGCAAAAACACGTGCAAGAGGATGCATCCCGCAGGCTAGTCGAGCAAGAACACGTGCGAGAGGATGCATCCCGCAGGCTAGTCGAGTAAAAACACGTGCGAGGTTTTGTGGGATGCGCATGCGCAGGTTTTGTGGGAGGCGCATGCGCAGGTTTTTTGGGATGCGCATGCGCAGGTTTTTTGGGATGCGCATGGCTAGTCCAGGAAAAACACGTGCGAGAGGATGCATCCCGCAGGCTAGTCGAGTAAAAACACGTGCGAGGTTTTGTGGGATGCGCATGCGCAGGTTTTGTGGGATGCGCATGCGCAGGTTTTTTGGGATGCGCATGCCTAGTCGAGCAAAAACACGTGCGAGAGGATGCATCCCGCAGGCTAGTCGAGGAAAAACACGTGCGAGAGGATGCATCCCGCAGGCTGGTCGAGTAAAAACACGTGCGAGGTTTTGTGGGATGCGCATGCGCAGGTTTTGTGGGATGCGCATGCGCAGGTTTTTTGGGATGCGCATGCGCAGGTTTTTTGGGATGCGCATGCCTAGTCGAGCAAAAACACGTGCGAGAGGATGCATCCCGCAGGCTAGTCGAGCAAAAACACGTGCGAGAGGATGCATCCCGCAGGCTAGTCGAGTAAAAACACGTGCGAGAGGATGCATCCCGCAGGCTAGTCGAGTAAAAACACGTGCGAGGTTTTGTGGGATGCGCATGCGCAGGTTTTGTGGGATGCGCATGCGCAGGTTTTTTGGGATGCGCATGCGCAGGTTTTTTGGGATGCGCATGGCTAGTCGAGGAAAAACACGTGCGAGAGGATGCATCCCGCAGGCTAGTCGAGTAAAAACACGTGCGAGGTTTTGTGGGATGCGCATGCGCAGGTTTTTTGGGATGCGCATGCGCAGGTTTTTTGGGATGCTCATGCCTAGTCGAGCAAAAACACGTGCGAGAGGATGCATCCCGCAGGCTAGTCGAGCAAAAACACGTGCGAGAGGATGCATCCCGCAGGCTAGTCGAGTAAAAACACGTGCGAGAGGATGCATCCCGCAGGCTAGTCGAGTAAAAACACGTGCGAGAGGATGCATCCCGCAGGCTAGTCGAGTAAAAACACGTGCGAGGTTTTGTGGGATGCGCATGCGCAGGTTTTTTGGGATGCGCATGGCTAGTCGAGCAAAAACACGTGCGAGAGGATGCATCCCGCAGGCTAGTCGAGCAAAAACACGTGCGAGAGGATGCATCCCGCAGGCTAGTCGAGTAAAAACACGTGCGAGGTTTTGTGGGATGCGCATGCGCAGGTTTTGTGGGATGCGCATGCACAGGTTTTTTGGGATGCGCATGGCTAGTCGAGCAAAAACACGTGCGAGAGGATGCATCCCGCAGGGTAGTCGAGTAAAAACACGTGCGAGAGGATGCATCCCGCAGGCTAGTCGAGTAAAAACACGTGCGAGAGGATGCATCCCGCAGGCTAGTCGAGTAAAAACACGTGCGAGGTTTTGTGGGATGCGCATGCGCAGGTTTTTTGGGATGCGCATGGCTAGTCGAGCAAAAACACGTGCGAGAGGATGCATCCCGCAGGCTAGTCGAGCAAAAACACGTGCGAGAGGATGCATCCCGCAGGCTAGTCGAGTAAAAACACGTGCGAGGTTTTGTGGGATGCGCATGCGCAGGTTTTTTGGGATGCGCATGGCTAGTCGAGCAAAAACACGTGCAAGAGGATGCATCCCGCAGGCTAGTCGAGCAAGAACACGTGCGAGAGGATGCATCCCGCAGGCTAGTCGAGTAAAAACACGTGCGAGGTTTTGTGGGATGCGCATGCGCAGGTTTTGTGGGAGGCGCATGCGCAGGTTTTTTGGGATGCGCATGCGCAGGTTTTTTGGGATGCGCATGGCTAGTCCAGGAAAAACACGTGCGAGAGGATGCATCCCGCAGGCTAGTCGAGTAAAAACACGTGCGAGGTTTTGTGGGATGCGCATGCGCAGGTTTTGTGGGATGCGCATGCGCAGGTTTTTTGGGATGCGCATGCCTAGTCGAGCAAAAACACGTGCGAGAGGATGCATCCCGCAGGCTAGTCGAGGAAAAACACGTGCGAGAGGATGCATCCCGCAGGCTAGTCGAGTAAAAACACGTGCGAGGTTTTGTGGGATGCGCATGCGCAGGTTTTGTGGGATGCGCATGCGCAGGTTTTTTGGGATGCGCATGCGCAGGTTTTTTGGGATGCGCATGCCTAGTCGAGCAAAAACACGTGCGAGAGGATGCATCCCGCAGGCTAGTCGAGCAAAAACACGTGCGAGAGGATGCATCCCGCAGGCTAGTCGAGTAAAAACACGTGCGAGAGGATGCATCCCGCAGGCTAGTCGAGTAAAAACACGTGCGAGGTTTTGTGGGATGCGCATGCGCAGGTTTTGTGGGATGCGCATGCGCAGGTTTTTTGGGATGCGCATGCGCAGGTTTTTTGGGATGCGCATGGCTAGTCGAGGAAAAACACGTGCGAGAGGATGCATCCCGCAGGCTAGTCGAGTAAAAACACGTGCGAGGTTTTGTGGGATGCGCATGCGCAGGTTTTGTGGGATGCGCATGCGCAGGTTTTTTGGGATGCTCATGCCTAGTCGAGCAAAAACACGTGCGAGAGGATGCATCCCGCAGGCTAGTCGAGCAAAAACACGTGCGAGAGGATGCATCCCGCAGGCTAGTCGAGTAAAAACACGTGCGAGAGGATGCATCCCGCAGGCTAGTCGAGTAAAAACACGTGCGAGAGGATGCATCCCGCAGGCTAGTCGAGTAAAAACACGTGCGAGGTTTTGTGGGATGCGCATGCGCAGGTTTTTTGGGATGCGCATGGCTAGTCGAGCAAAAACACGTGCGAGAGGATGCATCCCGCAGGGTAGTCGAGTAAAAACACGTGCGAGAGGATGCATCCCGCAGGCTAGTCGAGTAAAAACACGTGCGAGAGGATGCATCCCGCAGGCTAGTCGAGTAAAAACACGTGCGAGAGGATGCGTCCCGCAGGCTAGTCGAGCAAAAACACGTGCGAGAGGATGCATCCCGCAGGCTAGTCGAGCAAAAACACGTGCGACAGGATGCATCCCGCAGGCTAGTCGAGCAAAAACACGTGCGAGAGGATGTATCCCGCAGGCTAGTCGAGTAAAAACACGTGCGGGAGGATGCATCCCGCAGGCTAGTCGAGTAAAAACACGTGCGAGAGGATGCATCCCGCAGGCTAGTCGAGCAAAAACACGTGCGAGAGGATGCATCCCGCAGGCTAGTCGAGCAAAAACACGTGCGACAGGATGCATCCCGCAGGCTAGTCGAGCAAAAACACGTGCGAGAGGATGTATCCCGCAGGCTAGTCGAGTAAAAACACGTGCGGGAGGATGCATCCCGCAGGCTAGTCGAGTAAAAACACGTGCGAGAGGATGCATCCCGCAGGCTAGTCGAGCAAAAACACGTGCGAGAGGATGCATGCCGCAGGCTAGTCGAGCACAAACACGTGCGAGAGGATGCATCCCGCAGGCTACTCGAGTAAAAACACGTGCGAGGTTTTTTGGGATGCGCATGCGCAGGTTTTTTGGGATGCGCATGGCTAGTCGAGGAAAAACACGTGCGAGAGGATGCATCCCGCAGGCTAGTCGAGTAAAAACACGTGCGAGGTTTTGTGGGATGCGCATGCGCAGGTTTTGTGGGATGCGCATGCGCAGGTTTTTTGGGATGCGCATGCCTAGTCGAGCAAAAACACGTGCGAGAGGATGCATCCCGCAGGCTAGTCGAGCAAAAACACGTGCGAGAGGATGCATCCCGCAGGCTAGTCGAGTAAAAACACGTGCGAGAGGATGCATCCCGCAGGCTAGTCGAGTAAAAACACGTGCGAGAGGATGCATCCCGCAGGCTAGTCGAGTAAAAACACGTGCGAGGTTTTGTGGGATGCGCATGCGCAGGTTTTTTGGGATGCGCATGGCTAGTCGAGCAAAAACACGTGCGAGAGGATGCATCCCGCAGGCTAGTCGAGCAAAAACACGTGCGAGAGGATGCATCCCGCAGGCTAGTCGAGTAAAAACACGTGCGAGGTTTTGTGGGATGCGCATGCGCAGGTTTTGTGGGATGCGCATGCGCAGGTTTTTTGGGATGCGCATGGCTAGTCGAGCAAAAACACGTGCGAGAGGATGCATCCCGCAGGGTAGTCGAGTAAAAACACGTGCGAGAGGATGCATCCCGCAGGCTAGTCGAGTAAAAACACGTGCGAGGTTTTGTGGGATGCGCATGCGCAGGTTTTGTGGGATGCGCATGCGCAGGTTTTTTGGGATGCGCATGCGCAGGTTTTTTGGGATGCGCATGCCTAGTCGAGCAAAAACACGTGCGAGAGGATGCATCCCGCAGGCTAGTCGAGCAAAAACACGTGCGAGAGGATGCATCCCGCAGGCTAGTCGAGTAAAAACACGTGCGAGAGGATGCATCCCGCAGGCTAGTCGAGTAAAAACACGTGCGAGGTTTTGTGGGATGCGCATGCGCAGGTTTTGTGGGATGCGCATGCGCAGGTTTTTTGGGATGCGCATGCGCAGGTTTTTTGGGATGCGCATGGCTAGTCGAGGAAAAACACGTGCGAGAGGATGCATCCCGCAGGCTAGTCGAGTAAAAACACGTGCGAGGTTTTGTGGGATGCGCATGCGCAGGTTTTGTGGGATGCGCATGCGCAGGTTTTTTGGGATGCTCATGCCTAGTCGAGCAAAAACACGTGCGAGAGGATGCATCCCGCAGGCTAGTCGAGCAAAAACACGTGCGAGAGGATGCATCCCGCAGGCTAGTCGAGTAAAAACACGTGCGAGAGGATGCATCCCGCAGGCTAGTCGAGTAAAAACACGTGCGAGAGGATGCATCCCGCAGGCTAGTCGAGTAAAAACACGTGCGAGGTTTTGTGGGATGCGCATGCGCAGGTTTTTTGGGATGCGCATGGATAGTCGAGCAAAAACACGTGCGAGAGGATGCATCCCGCAGGCTAGTCGAGCAAAAACACGTGCGAGAGGATGCATCCCGCAGGCTAGTCGAGTAAAAACACGTGCGAGGTTTTGTGGGATGCGCATGCGCAGGTTTTGTGGGATGCGCATGCACAGGTTTTTTGGGATGCGCATGGCTAGTCGAGCAAAAACACGTGCGAGAGGATGCATCCCGCAGGGTAGTCGAGTAAAAACACGTGCGAGAGGATGCATCCCGCAGGCTAGTCGAGTAAAAACACGTGCGAGGTTTTGTGGGATGCGCATGCGCAGGTTTTGTGGGATGCGCATGCGCAGGTTTTTTGGGATGCGCATGGCTAGTCGAGCAAAAACACGTGCGAGAGGATGCATCCCGCAGGCTAGTCGAGTAAAAACACGTGCGAGAGGATGCATCCTGCAGGCTAGTCGAGTAAAAACACGTGCGAGAGGATGCATCCCGCAGGCTAGTCGAGTAAAAACACGTGCGAGGTTTTGTGGGATGCGCATGCGTAGGTTTTGTGGGATGCGCATGCGCAGGTTTTTTGGGATGCGCATGGCTAGTCGAGTAAAAACACGTGCGAGAGGATGCATCCCGCAGGCTAGTCGAGTAAAAACACGTGCGAGAGGATGCATCCCGCAGGCTAGTCGAGCAAAAACACGTGCGAGAGGATGCATCCCGCAGGCTAGTCGAGCAAAAACACGTGCGAGAGGATGCATCCCGCAGGCTAGTCGAGTAAAAACACGTGCGAGGTTTTGTGGGATGCGCATGCGCAGGTTTTGTGGGATGCGCATGCGCAGGTTTTTTGGGATGCGCATGCGCCGGTTTTTTGGGATGCGCATGCCTAGTCGAGCAAAAACACGTGCGAGAGGATGCATCCCGCAGGCTAGTCGAGCAAAAACACGTGCGAGAGGATGCATCCCGCAGGCTAGTCGAGTAAAAACACGTGCGAGAGGATGCATCCTGCAGGCTAGTCGAGTAAAAACACGTGCGAGAGGATGCATCCCGCAGGCTAGTCGAGTAAAAACACGTGCGAGGTTTTGTGGGATGCGCATGCGCAGGTTTTTTGGGATGCGCATGGCTAGTCGAGCAAAAACACGTGCGAGAGGATGCATCCCGCAGGGTAGTCGAGTAAAAACACGTGCGAGAGGATGCATCCCGCAGGCTAGTCGAGTAAAAACACGTGCGAGAGGATGCATCCCGCAGGCTAGTCGAGTAAAAACACGTGCGAGAGGATGCGTCCCGCAGGCTAGTCGAGCAAAAACACGTGCGAGAGGATGCATCCCGCAGGCTAGTCGAGCAAAAACACGTGCGAGAGGATGCATCCCGCAGGCTAGTCGAGTAAAAACACGTGCGAGAGGATGCATCCCGCAGGCTAGTCGAGTAAAAACACGTGCGAGGTTTTGTGGGATGCGCATGCGCAGGTTTTTTGGGATGCGCATGGCTAGTCGAGCAAAAACACGTGCGAGAGGATGCATCCCGCAGGCTAGTCGAGCAAAAACACGTGCGAGAGGATGCATCCCGCAGGCTAGTCGAGTAAAAACACGTGCGAGGTTTTGTGGGATGCGCATGCGCAGGTTTTTTGGGATGCGCATGGCTAGTCGAGCAAAAACACGTGCAAGAGGATGCATCCCGCAGGCTAGTCGAGCAAGAACACGTGCGAGAGGATGCATCCCGCAGGCTAGTCGAGTAAAAACACGTGCGAGGTTTTGTGGGATGCGCATGCGCAGGTTTTGTGGGAGGCGCATGCGCAGGTTTTTTGGGATGCGCATGCGCAGGTTTTTTGGGATGCGCATGGCTAGTCCAGGAAAAACACGTGCGAGAGGATGCATCCCGCAGGCTAGTCGAGTAAAAACACGTGCGAGGTTGTGTGGGATGCGCATGCGCAGGTTTTGTGGGATGCGCATGCGCAGGTTTTTTGGGATGCGCATGCCTAGTCGAGCAAAAACACGTGCGAGAGGATGCATCCCGCAGGCTAGTCGAGGAAAAACACGTGCGAGAGGATGCATCCCGCAGGCTAGTCGAGTAAAAACACGTGCGAGGTTTTGTGGGATGCGCATGCGCAGGTTTTGTGGGATGCGCATGCGCAGGTTTTTTGGGATGCGCATGCGCAGGTTTTTTGGGATGCGCATGCCTAGTCGAGCAAAAACACGTGCGAGAGGATGCATCCCGCAGGCTAGTCGAGCAAAAACACGTGCGAGAGGATGCATCCCGCAGGCTAGTCGAGTAAAAACACGTGCGAGAGGATGCATCCCGCAGGCTAGTCGAGTAAAAACACGTGCGAGGTTTTGTGGGATGCGCATGCGCAGGTTTTGTGGGATGCGCATGCGCAGGTTTTTTGGGATGCGCATGCGCAGGTTTTTTGGGATGCGCATGGCTAGTCGAGGAAAAACACGTGCGAGAGGATGCATCCCGCAGGCTAGTCGAGTAAAAACACGTGCGAGGTTTTGTGGGATGCGCATGCGCAGGTTTTGTGGGATGCGCATGCGCAGGTTTTTTGGGATGCTCATGCCTAGTCGAGCAAAAACACGTGCGAGAGGATGCATTCCGCAGGCTAGTCGAGCAAAAACACGTGCGAGAGGATGCATCCCGCAGGCTAGTCGAGTAAAAACACGTGCGAGAGGATGCATCCCGCAGGCTAGTCGAGTAAAAACACGTGCGAGAGGATGCATCCCGCAGGCTAGTCGAGTAAAAACACGTGCGAGGTTTTGTGGGATGCGCATGCGCAGGTTTTTTGGGATGCGCATGGCTAGTCGAGCAAAAACACGTGCGAGAGGATGCATCCCGCAGGGTAGTCGAGTAAAAACACGTGCGAGAGGATGCATCCCGCAGGCTAGTCGAGTAAAAACACGTGCGAGAGGATGCATCCCGCAGGCTAGTCGAGTAAAAACACGTGCGAGAGGATGCGTCCCGCAGGCTAGTCGAGCAAAAACACGTGCGAGAGGATGCATCCCGCAGGCTAGTCGAGCAAAAACACGTGCGACAGGATGCATCCCGCAGGCTAGTCGAGCAAAAACACGTGCGAGAGGATGTATCCCGCAGGCTAGTCGAGTAAAAACACGTGCGGGAGGATGCATCCCGCAGGCTAGTCGAGTAAAAACACGTGCGAGAGGATGCATCCCGCAGGCTAGTCGAGCAAAAACACGTGCGAGAGGATGCATCCCGCAGGCTAGTCGAGCAAAAACACGTGCGACAGGATGCATCCCGCAGGCTAGTCGAGCAAAAACACGTGCGAGAGGATGTATCCCGCAGGCTAGTCGAGTAAAAACACGTGCGGGAGGATGCATCCCGCAGGCTAGTCGAGTAAAAACACGTGCGAGAGGATGCATCCCGCAGGCTAGTCGAGCAAAAACACGTGCGAGAGGATGCATGCCGCAGGCTAGTCGAGCACAAACACGTGCGAGAGGATGCATCCCGCAGGCTACTCGAGTAAAAACACGTGCGAGGTTTTTTGGGATGCGCATGCGCAGGTTTTTTGGGATGCGCATGGCTAGTCGAGGAAAAACACGTGCGAGAGGATGCATCCCGCAGGCTAGTCGAGTAAAAACACGTGCGAGGTTTTGTGGGATGCGCATGCGCAGGTTTTGTGGGATGCGCATGCGCAGGTTTTTTGGGATGCGCATGCCTAGTCGAGCAAAAACACGTGCGAGAGGATGCATCCCGCAGGCTAGTCGAGCAAAAACACGTGCGAGAGGATGCATCCCGCAGGCTAGTCGAGTAAAAACACGTGCGAGAGGATGCATCCCGCAGGCTAGTCGAGTAAAAACACGTGCGAGAGGATGCATCCCGCAGGCTAGTCGAGTAAAAACACGTGCGAGGTTTTGTGGGATGCGCATGCGCAGGTTTTTTGGGATGCGCATGGCTAGTCGAGCAAAAACACGTGCGAGAGGATGCATCCCGCAGGCTAGTCGAGCAAAAACACGTGCGAGAGGATGCATCCCGCAGGCTAGTCGAGTAAAAACACGTGCGAGGTTTTGTGGGATGCGCATGCGCAGGTTTTGTGGGATGCGCATGCGCAGGTTTTTTGGGATGCGCATGGCTAGTCGAGCAAAAACACGTGCGAGAGGATGCATCCCGCAGGGTAGTCGAGTAAAAACACGTGCGAGAGGATGCATCCCGCAGGCTAGTCGAGTAAAAACACGTGCGAGGTTTTGTGGGATGCGCATGCGCAGGTTTTGTGGGATGCGCATGCGCAGGTTTTTTGGGATGCGCATGCGCAGGTTTTTTGGGATGCGCATGCCTAGTCGAGCAAAAACACGTGCGAGAGGATGCATCCCGCAGGCTAGTCGAGCAAAAACACGTGCGAGAGGATGCATCCCGCAGGCTAGTCGAGTAAAAACACGTGCGAGAGGATGCATCCCGCAGGCTAGTCGAGTAAAAACACGTGCGAGGTTTTGTGGGATGCGCATGCGCAGGTTTTGTGGGATGCGCATGCGCAGGTTTTTTGGGATGCGCATGCGCAGGTTTTTTGGGATGCGCATGGCTAGTCGAGGAAAAACACGTGCGAGAGGATGCATCCCGCAGGCTAGTCGAGTAAAAACACGTGCGAGGTTTTGTGGGATGCGCATGCGCAGGTTTTTTGGGATGCGCATGGCTAGTCGAGCAAAAACACGTGCGAGAGGATGCATCCCGCAGGGTAGTCGAGTAAAAACACGTGCGAGAGGATGCATCCCGCAGGCTAGTCGAGTAAAAACACGTGCGAGAGGATGCATCCCGCAGGCTAGTCGAGTAAAAACACGTGCGAGAGGATGCGTCCCGCAGGCTAGTCGAGCAAAAACACGTGCGAGAGGATGCATCCCGCAGGCTAGTCGAGCAAAAACACGTGCGAGAGGATGCATCCCGCAGGCTAGTCGAGCAAAAACACGTGCGAGAGGATGTATCCCGCAGGCTAGTCGAGTAAAAACACGTGCGGGAGGATGCATCCCGCAGGCTAGTCGAGTAAAAACACGTGCGAGAGGATGCATCCCGCAGGCTAGTCGAGCAAAAACACGTGCGAGAGGATGCATGCCGCAGGCTAGTCGAGCACAAACACGTGCGAGAGGATGCATCCCGCAGGCTAGTCGAGCAAAAACACGTGCGAGAGGATGCACCCCGCAGGCTAGTCGAGCAAAAACACGTGCGAGAGGATGCATCCCGCAGGCTACTCGAGTAAAAACACGTGCGAGGTTTTTTGGGATGCGCATGGCTAGTCGAGGAAAAACACGTGCGAGAGGATGCATCCCGCAGGCTAGTCGAGTAAAAACACGTGCGAGGTTTTGTGGGATGCGCATGCGCAGGTTTTGTGGGATGCGCAAAGGCAGGTTTTTTGGGATGCGCATGCGCAGGTTTTTTGGGATGCGCATGCCTAGTCGAGCAAAAACACGTGCGAGAGGATGCATCCCGCAGGCTAGTCGAGCAAAAACACGTGCGAGAGGATGCATCCCGCAGGCTAGTCGAGTAAAAACACGTGCGAGAGGATGCATCCCGCAGGCTAGTCGAGTAAAAACACGTGCGAGGTTTTGTGGGATGCGCATGCGCAGGTTTTGTGGGATGCGCATGCGCAGGTTTTTTGGGATGCGCATGGCTAGTCGAGCAAAAACACGTGCAAGAGGATGCATCCCGCAGGCTAGTCGAGCAAAAACACGTGCGAGAGGATGCATCCCGCAGGCTAGTCGAGTAAAAACACGTGCGAGGTTTTGTGGGATGCGCATGCGCAGGTTTTGTGGGAGGCGCATGCGCAGGTTTTTTGGGATGCGCATGCGCAGGTTTTTTGGGATGCGCATGGCTAGTCGAGGAAAAACACGTGCGAGAGGATGCATCCCGCAGGCTAGTCGAGTAAAAACACGTGCGAGGTTTTGTGGGATGCGCATGCGCAGGTTTTGTGGGATGCGCATGCGCAGGTTTTTTGGGATGCGCATGCCTAGTCGAGCAAAAACACGTGCGAGAGGATGCATCCCGCAGGCTAGTCGAGCAAAAACACGTGCGAGAGGATGCATCCCGCAGGCTAGTCGAGTAAAAACACGTGCGAGAGGATGCATCCCGCAGGCTAGTCGAGTAAAAACACGTGCGAGGTTTTGTGGGATGCGCATGCGCAGGTTTTGTGGGATGCGCATGCGCAGGTTTTTTGGGATGCGCATGGCTAGTCGAGCAAAAACACGTGCGAGAGGATGCATCCCGCAGGGTAGTCGAGTAAAAACACGTGCGAGAGGATGCATCCCGCAGGCTAGTCGAGTAAAAACACGTGCGAGGTTTTGTGGGATGCGCATGCGCAGGTTTCGTGGGATGCGCATGCGCAGGTTTTTTGGGATGCGCATGGCTAGTCGAGCAAAAACACGTGCGAGAGGATGCATCCCGCAGGCTAGTCGAGTAAAAACACGTGCGAGAGGATGCATCCTGCAGGCTAGTCGAGTAAAAACACGTGCGAGAGGATGCATCCCGCAGGCTGGTCGAGTAAAAACACGTGCGAGGTTTTGTGGGATGCGCATGCGTAGGTTTTGTGGGATGCGCATGCGCAGGTTTTTTGGGATGCGCATGGCTAGTCGAGTAAAAACACGTGCGAGAGGATGCATCCCGCAGGCTAGTCGAGTAAAAACACGTGCGAGAGGATGCATCCCGCAGGCTAGTCGAGCAAAAACACGTGCGAGAGGATGCATGCCGCAGGCTAGTCGAGCAAAAACACGTGCGAGAGGATGCATCCCGCAGGCTAGTCGAGTAAAAACACGTGCGAGGTTTTGTGGGATGCGCATGCGCAGGTTTTGTGGGAGGCGCATGCGCAGGTTTTTTGGGATGCGCATGCGCAGGTTTTTTGGGATGCGCATGGCTAGTCAAGGAAAAACACGTGCGAGAGGATGCATCCCGCAGGCTAGTCGAGTAAAAACACGTGCGAGGTTTTGTGGGATGCGCATGCGCAGGTTTTGTGGGATGCGCCTGCGCAGGTTTTTTGGGATGCGCATGCGCAGGTTTTTTGGGATGCGCATGCCTAGTCGAGCAAAAACACGTGCGAGAGGATGCATCCCGCAGGCTAGTCGAGCAAAAACACGTGCGAGAGGATGCATCCCGCAGGCTAGTCGAGTAAAAACACGTGCGAGAGGATGCATCCCGCAGGCTAGTCGAGTAAAAACACGTGCGAGAGGATGCATCCCGCAGGCTAGTCGAGTAAAAACACGTGCGAGGTTTTGTGGGATGTGCATGCGCAGGTTTTGTGGGATGCGCATGCGCAGGTTTTTTGGGATGTGCATGCGCAGGTTTTTTGGGATGCGCATGGCTAGTCGAGGAAAAACACGTGCGAGAGGATGCATCCCGCAGGCTAGTCGAGTAAAAACACGTGCGAGGTTTTGTGGGATGCGCATGCGCAGGTTTTGTGGGATGCGCATGCGCAGGTTTTGTGGGATGCGCATGCGCAGGTTTTTTGGGATGCGCATGCGCAGGTTTTTTGGGATGCGCATGCCTAGTCGAGCAAAAACACGTGCGAGAGGATGCATCCCGCAGGCTAGTCGAGCAAAAACACGTGCGAGAGGATGCATCCCGCAGGCTAGTCGAGTAAAAACACGTGCGAGAGGATGCATCCTGCAGGCTAGTCGAGTAAAAACACGTGCGAGAGGATGCATCCCGCAGGCTAGTCGAGTAAAAACACGTGCGAGAGGATGCATCCCGCAGGCTAGTCGAGCAAAAACACGTGCGAGAGGATGCATCCCGCAGGCTAGTCGAGCAAAAACACGTGCGACAGGATGCATCCCGCAGGCTAGTCGAGCAAAAACACGTGCGAGAGGTTGTATCCCGCAGGCTAGTCGAGTAAAAACACGTGCGGGAGGATGCATCCCGCAGGCTAGTCGAGTAAAAACACGTGCGAGAGGATGCATCCCGCAGGCTAGTCGAGCAAAAACACGTGCGAGAGGATGCATGCCGCAGGCTAGTCGAGCACAAACACGTGCGAGAGGATGCATCCCGCAGGCTACTCGAGTAAAAACACGTGCGAGGTTTTTTGGGATGCGCATGCGCAGGTTTTTTGGGATGCGCATGGCTAGTCGAGGAAAAACACGTGCGAGAGGATGCATCCCGCAGGCTAGTCGAGTAAAAACACGTGCGAGGTTTTGTGGGATGCGCATGCGCAGGTTTTGTGGGATGCGCATGCGCAGGTTTTTTGGGATGCGCATGCCTAGTCGAGCAAAAACACGTGCGAGAGGATGCATCCCGCAGGCTAGTCGAGCAAAAACACGTGCGAGAGGATGCATCCCGCAGGCTAGTCGAGTAAAAACACGTGCGAGAGGATGCATCCCGCAGGCTAGTCGAGTAAAAACACGTGCGAGAGGATGCATCCCGCAGGCTAGTCGAGTAAAAACACGTGCGAGGTTTTGTGGGATGCGCATGCGCAGGTTTTTTGGGATGCGCATGGCTAGTCGAGCAAAAACACGTGCGAGAGGATGCATCCCGCAGGCTAGTCGAGCAAAAACACGTGCGAGAGGATGCATCCCGCAGGCTAGTCGAGTAAAAACACGTGCGAGGTTTTGTGGGATGCGCATGCGCAGGTTTTGTGGGATGCGCATGCGCAGGTTTTTTGGGATGCGCATGGCTAGTCGAGCAAAAACACGTGCGAGAGGATGCATCCCGCAGGGTAGTCGAGTAAAAACACGTGCGAGAGGATGCATCCCGCAGGCTAGTCGAGTAAAAACACGTGCGAGGTTTTGTGGGATGCGCATGCGCAGGTTTTGTGGGATGCGCATGCGCAGGTTTTTTGGGATGCGCATGCGCAGGTTTTTTGGGATGCGCATGCCTAGTCGAGCAAAAACACGTGCGAGAGGATGCATCCCGCAGGCTAGTCGAGCAAAAACACGTGCGAGAGGATGCATCCCGCAGGCTAGTCGAGTAAAAACACGTGCGAGAGGATGCATCCCGCAGGCTAGTCGAGTAAAAACACGTGCGAGGTTTTGTGGGATGCGCATGCGCAGGTTTTGTGGGATGCGCATGCGCAGGTTTTTTGGGATGCGCATGCGCAGGTTTTTTGGGATGCGCATGGCTAGTCGAGGAAAAACACGTGCGAGAGGATGCATCCCGCAGGCTAGTCGAGTAAAAACACGTGCGAGGTTTTGTGGGATGCGCATGCGCAGGTTTTTTGGGATGCGCATGGCTAGTCGAGCAAAAACACGTGCGAGAGGATGCATCCCGCAGGGTAGTCGAGTAAAAACACGTGCGAGAGGATGCATCCCGCAGGCTAGTCGAGTAAAAACACGTGCGAGAGGATGCATCCCGCAGGCTAGTCGAGTAAAAACACGTGCGAGAGGATGCGTCCCGCAGGCTAGTCGAGCAAAAACACGTGCGAGAGGATGCATCCCGCAGGCTAGTCGAGCAAAAACACGTGCGAGAGGATGCATCCCGCAGGCTAGTCGAGCAAAAACACGTGCGAGAGGATGTATCCCGCAGGCTAGTCGAGTAAAAACACGTGCGGGAGGATGCATCCCGCAGGCTAGTCGAGTAAAAACACGTGCGAGAGGATGCATCCCGCAGGCTAGTCGAGCAAAAACACGTGCGAGAGGATGCATGCCGCAGGCTAGTCGAGCACAAACACGTGCGAGAGGATGCATCCCGCAGGCTAGTCGAGCAAAAACACGTGCGAGAGGATGCACCCCGCAGGCTAGTCGAGCAAAAACACGTGCGAGAGGATGCATCCCGCAGGCTACTCGAGTAAAAACACGTGCGAGGTTTTTTGGGATGCGCATGGCTAGTCGAGGAAAAACACGTGCGAGAGGATGCATCCCGCAGGCTAGTCGAGTAAAAACACGTGCGAGGTTTTGTGGGATGCGCATGCGCAGGTTTTGTGGGATGCGCAAAGGCAGGTTTTTTGGGATGCGCATGCGCAGGTTTTTTGGGATGCGCATGCCTAGTCGAGCAAAAACACGTGCGAGAGGATGCATCCCGCAGGCTAGTCGAGCAAAAACACGTGCGAGAGGATGCATCCCGCAGGCTAGTCGAGTAAAAACACGTGCGAGAGGATGCATCCCGCAGGCTAGTCGAGTAAAAACACGTGCGAGGTTTTGTGGGATGCGCATGCGCAGGTTTTGTGGGATGCGCATGCGCAGGTTTTTTGGGATGCGCATGGCTAGTCGAGCAAAAACACGTGCAAGAGGATGCATCCCGCAGGCTAGTCGAGCAAAAACACGTGCGAGAGGATGCATCCCGCAGGCTAGTCGAGTAAAAACACGTGCGAGGTTTTGTGGGATGCGCATGCGCAGGTTTTGTGGGAGGCGCATGCGCAGGTTTTTTGGGATGCGCATGCGCAGGTTTTTTGGGATGCGCATGGCTAGTCGAGGAAAAACACGTGCGAGAGGATGCATCCCGCAGGCTAGTCGAGTAAAAACACGTGCGAGGTTTTGTGGGATGCGCATGCGCAGGTTTTGTGGGATGCGCATGCGCAGGTTTTTTGGGATGCGCATGCCTAGTCGAGCAAAAACACGTGCGAGAGGATGCATCCCGCAGGCTAGTCGAGCAAAAACACGTGCGAGAGGATGCATCCCGCAGGCTAGTCGAGTAAAAACACGTGCGAGAGGATGCATCCCGCAGGCTAGTCGAGTAAAAACACGTGCGAGGTTTTGTGGGATGCGCATGCGCAGGTTTTGTGGGATGCGCATGCGCAGGTTTTTTGGGATGCGCATGGCTAGTCGAGCAAAAACACGTGCGAGAGGATGCATCCCGCAGGGTAGTCGAGTAAAAACACGTGCGAGAGGATGCATCCCGCAGGCTAGTCGAGTAAAAACACGTGCGAGGTTTTGTGGGATGCGCATGCGCAGGTTTCGTGGGATGCGCATGCGCAGGTTTTTTGGGATGCGCATGGCTAGTCGAGCAAAAACACGTGCGAGAGGATGCATCCCGCAGGCTAGTCGAGTAAAAACACGTGCGAGAGGATGCATCCTGCAGGCTAGTCGAGTAAAAACACGTGCGAGAGGATGCATCCCGCAGGCTGGTCGAGTAAAAACACGTGCGAGGTTTTGTGGGATGCGCATGCGTAGGTTTTGTGGGATGCGCATGCGCAGGTTTTTTGGGATGCGCATGGCTAGTCGAGTAAAAACACGTGCGAGAGGATGCATCCCGCAGGCTAGTCGAGTAAAAACACGTGCGAGAGGATGCATCCCGCAGGCTAGTCGAGCAAAAACACGTGTGAGAGGATGCATGCCGCAGGCTAGTCGAGCAAAAACACGTGCGAGAGGATGCATCCCGCAGGCTAGTCGAGTAAAAACACGTGCGAGGTTTTGTGGGATGCGCATGCGCAGGTTTTGTGGGAGGCGCATGCGCAGGTTTTTTGGGATGCGCATGCGCAGGTTTTTTGGGATGCGCATGGCTAGTCAAGGAAAAACACGTGCGAGAGGATGCATCCCGCAGGCTAGTCGAGTAAAAACACGTGCGAGGTTTTGTGGGATGCGCATGCGCAGGTTTTGTGGGATGCGCCTGCGCAGGTTTTTTGGGATGCGCATGCGCAGGTTTTTTGGGATGCGCATGCCTAGTCGAGCAAAAACACGTGCGAGAGGATGCATCCCGCAGGCTAGTCGAGCAAAAACACGTGCGAGAGGATGCATCCCGCAGGCTAGTCGAGTAAAAACACGTGCGAGAGGATGCATCCCGCAGGCTAGTCGAGTAAAAACACGTGCGAGAGGATGCATCCCGCAGGCTAGTCGAGTAAAAACACGTGCGAGGTTTTGTGGGATGTGCATGCGCAGGTTTTGTGGGATGCGCATGCGCAGGTTTTTTGGGATGTGCATGCGCAGGTTTTTTGGGATGCGCATGGCTAGTCGAGGAAAAACACGTGCGAGAGGATGCATCCCGCAGGCTAGTCGAGTAAAAACACGTGCGAGGTTTTGTGGGATGCGCATGCGCAGGTTTTGTGGGATGCGCATGCGCAGGTTTTGTGGGATGCGCATGCGCAGGTTTTTTGGGATGCGCATGCGCAGGTTTTTTGGGATGCGCATGCCTAGTCGAGCAAAAACACGTGCGAGAGGATGCATCCCGCAGGCTAGTCGAGCAAAAACACGTGCGAGAGGATGCATCCCGCAGGCTAGTCGAGTAAAAACACGTGCGAGAGGATGCATCCTGCAGGCTAGTCGAGTAAAAACACGTGCGAGAGGATGCATCCCGCAGGCTAGTCGAGTAAAAACACGTGCGAGGTTTTGTGGGATGCGCATGGCTAGTCGAGCAAAAACACGTGCGAGAGGATGCATCCCGCAGGGTAGTCGAGTAAAAACACGTGCGAGAGGATGCATCCCGCAGGCTAGTCGAGTAAAAACACGTGCGAGAGGATGCATCCCGCAGGCTAGTCGAGTAAAAACACGTGCGAGAGGATGCGTCCCGCAGGCTAGTCGAGCAAAAACACGTGCGAGAGGATGCATCCCGCAGGCTAGTCGAGCAAAAACACGTGCGAGAGGATGCATCCCGCAGGCTAGTCGAGCAAAAACACGTGCGAGAGGATGTATCCCGCAGGCTAGTCGAGTAAAAACACGTGCGGGAGGATGCATCCCGCAGGCTAGTCGAGTAAAAACACGTGCGAGAGGATGCATCCCGCAGGCTAGTCGAGCAAAAACACGTGCGAGAGGATGCATGCCGCAGGCTAGTCGAGCACAAACACGTGCGAGAGGATGCATCCCGCAGGCTAGTCGAGCAAAAACACGTGCGAGAGGATGCACCCCGCAGGCTAGTCGAGCAAAAACACGTGCGAGAGGATGCATCCCGCAGGCTACTCGAGTAAAAACACGTGCGAGGTTTTTTGGGATGCGCATGCGCAGGTTTTTTGGGATGCGCATGGCTAGTCGAGGAAAAACACGTGCGAGAGGATGCATCCCGCAGGCTAGTCGAGTAAAAACACGAGCGAGGTTTTGTGGGATGCGCATGCGCAGGTTTTTTGGGATGCGCATGCCTAGTCGAGCAAAAACACGTGCGAGAGGATGCATCCCGCAGGCTAGTCGAGCAAAAACACGTGCGAGAGGATGCATCCCGCAGGCTAGTCGAGTAAAAACACGTGCGAGAGGATGCATCCCGCAGGCTAGTCGAGTAAAAACACGTGCGAGAGGATGCATCCCGCAGGCTAGTCGAGTAAAAACACGTGCGAGAGGATGCGTCCCGCAGGCTAGTCGAGCAAAAACACGTGCGAGAGGATGCATCCCGCAGGCTAGTCGAGCAAAAACACGTGCGAGAGGATGCATCCCGCAGGCTAGTCGAGCAAAAACACGTGCGAGAGGATGTATCCCGCAGGCTAGTCGAGTAAAAACACGTGCGGGAGGATGCATCCCGCAGGCTAGTCGAGTAAAAACACGTGCGAGAGGATGCATCCCGCAGGCTAGTCGAGCAAAAACACGTGCGAGAGGATGCATGCCGCAGGCTAGTCGAGCACAAACACGTGCGAGAGGATGCATCCCGCAGGCTAGTCGAGCAAAAACACGTGCGAGAGGATGCATCCCGCAGGCTAGTCGAGCAAAAACACGTGCGAGAGGATGCATCCCGCAGGCTAGTCGAGTAAAAACACGTGCGAGAGGATGCATCCCGCAGGCTAGTCGAGTAAAAACACGTGCGAGAGGATGCATCCCGCAGGCTAGTCGAGTAAAAACACGTGCGAGGTTTTGTGGGATGCGCATGCGCAGGTTTTGTGGGATGCGCATGCGCAGGTTTTTTGGGATGCTCATGCCTAGTCGAGCAAAAACACGTGCGAGAGGATGCATCCCGCAGGCTAGTCGAGCAAAAACACGTGCGAGAGGATGCATCCCGCAGGCTAGTCGAGTAAAAACACGTGCGAGAGGATGCATCCCGCAGGCTCGTCGAGTAAAAACACGTGCGAGAGGATGCATGCCGCAGGCTAGTCGAGTAAAAACACGTGCGAGGTTTTGTGGGATGCGCATGCGCAGGTTTTTTGGGATGCGCATGGCTAGTCGAGCAAAAACACGTGCGAGAGGATGCATCCCGCAGGCTAGTCGAGCAAAAACACGTGCGAGAGGATGCATCCCGCAGGCTAGTCGAGTAAAAACACGTGCGAGGTTTTGTGGGATGCGCATGCGCAGGTTTTGTGGGATGCGCATGCGCAGGTTTTTTGGGATGCGCATGGCTAGTCGAGCAAAAACACGTGCAAGAGGATGCATCCCGCAGGCTAGTCGAGCAAAAACACGTGCGAGGGGATGCATCCCGCAGGCTAGTCGAGTAAAAACACGTGCGAGGTTTTGTGGGATGCGCATGCGCAGGTTTTGTGGGAGGCGCATGCGCAGGTTTTTTGGGATGCGCATGCGCAGGTTTTTTGGGATGCGCATGGCTGGTCGAGGAAAAACACGTGCGAGAGGATGCATCCCGCAGGCTAGTCGAGTAAAAACACGTGCGAGGTTTTGTGGGATGCGCATGCGCAGGTTTTTTGGGATGCGCATGCCTAGTCGAGCAAAAACACGTGCGAGAGGATGCATCCCGCAGGCTAGTCGAGCAAAAACACGTGCGAGAGGATGCATCCCGCAGGCTAGTCGAGTAAAAACACGTGCGAGAGGATGCATCCCGCAGGCTAGTCGAGTAAAAACACGTGCGAGGTTTTGTGGGATGCGCATGCGCAGGTTTTGTGGGATGCGCATGCGCAGGTTTTTTGGGACGCGCATGGCTAGTCGAGCAAAAACACGTGCGAGAGGATGCATCCCGCAGGGTAGTCGAGTAAAAACACGTGCGAGAGGATGCATCCCGCAGGCTAGTCGAGTAAAAACACGTGCGAGGTTTTGTGGGATGCGCATGCGCAGGTTTTGTGGGATGCGCATGCGCAGGTTTTTTGGATGCGCATGGCTAGTCGAGCAAAAACACGTGCGAGAGGATGCATCCCGCAGGCTAGTCGAGTAAAAACACGTGCGAGAGGATGCATCCTGCAGGCTAGTCGAGTAAAAACACGTGCGAGAGGATGCATCCCGCAGGCTAGTCGAGTAAAAACACGTGCGAGGTTTTGTGGGATGCGCATGCGTAGGTTTTGTGGGATGCGCATGCGCAGGTTTTTTGGGATGCGCATGGCTAGTCGAGTAAAAACACGTGCGAGAGGATGCATCCCGCAGGCTAGTCGAGTAAAAACACGTGCGAGAGGATGCATCCCGCAGGCTAGTCGAGCAAAAACACGTGCGAGAGGATGCATCCCGCAGGCTAGTCGAGCAAAAACACGTGCGAGAGGATGTATCCCGCAGGCTAGTCGAGTAAAAACACGTGCGGGAGGATGCATCCCGCAGGCTAGTCGAGTAAAAACACGTGCGAGAGGATGCATCCCGCAGGCTAGTCGAGCAAAAACACGTGCGAGAGGATGCATGCCGCAGGCTAGTCGAGCACAAACACGTGCGAGAGGATGCATCCCGCAGGCTAGTCGAGCAAAAACACGTGCGAGAGGATGCACCCCGCAGGCTAGTCGAGCAAAAACACGTGCGAGAGGATGCATCCCGCAGGCTACTCGAGTAAAAACACGTGCGAGGTTTTTTGGGATGCGCATGCGCAGGTTTTTTGGGATGCGCATGGCTAGTCGAGGAAAAACACGTGCGAGAGGATGCATCCCGCAGGCTAGTCGAGTAAAAACACGTGCGAGGTTTTGTGGGATGCGCATGCGCAGGTTTTTTGGGATGCGCATGCGCAGGTTTTTTGGGATGCGCATGCCTAGTCGAGCAAAAACACGTGCGAGAGGATGCATCCCGCAGGCTAGTCGAGCAAAAACACGTGCGAGAGGATGCATCCCGCAGGCTAGTCGAGTAAAAACACGTGCGAGAGGATGCATCCCGCAGGCTAGTCGAGTAAAAACACGTGCGAGACGATGCATCCCGCAGGCTAGTCGAGTAAAAACACGTGCGAGGTTTTGTGGGATGCGCATGCGCAGGTTTTGTGGGATGCGCATGCGCAGGTTTTTTGGGATGCGCATGCGCAGGTTTTTTGGGATGCGCATGGCTAGTCGAGGAAAAACACGTGCGAGAGGATGCATCCCGCAGGCTAGTCGAGTAAAAACACGTGCGAGGTTTTGTGGGATGCGCATGCGCAGGTTTTGTGGGATGCGCATGCGCAGGTTTTTTGGGATGCTCATGCCTAGTCGAGCAAAAACACGTGCGAGAGGATGCATCCCGCAGGCTAGTCGAGCAAAAACACGTGCGAGAGGATGCATCCCGCAGGCTAGTCGAGTAAAAACACGTGCGAGAGGATGCATCCCGCAGGCTAGTCGAGTAAAAACACGTGCGAGAGGATGCATGCCGCAGGCTAGTCGAGTAAAAACACGTGCGAGGTTTTGTGGGATGCGCATGCGCAGGTTTTTTGGGATGCGCATGGCTAGTCGAGCAAAAACACGTGCGAGAGGATGCATCCCGCAGGCTAGTCGAGCAAAAACACGTGCGAGAGGATGCATCCCGCAGGCTAGTCGAGCAAAAACACGTGCGAGAGGATGCATCCCGCAGGCTAGTCGAGTAAAAACACGTGCGAGGTTTTGTGGGATGCGCATGCGCAGGTTTTGTGGGATGCGCATGCGCAGGTTTTTTGGGATGCGCATGGCTAGTCGAGCAAAAACACGTGCGAGAGGATGCATCCCGCAGGGTAGTCGAGTAAAAACACGTGCGAGAGGATGCATCCCGCAGGCTAGTCGAGTAAAAACACGTGCGAGGTTTTGTGGGATGCGCATGCGCAGGTTTTGTGGGATGCGCATGCGCAGGTTTTTTGGGATGCGCATGGCTAGTCGAGCAAAAACACCTGCGAGAGGATGCATCCCGCAGGCTAGTCGAGTAAAAACACGTGCGAGAGGATGCATCCTGCAGGCTAGTCGAGTAAAAACACGTGCGAGAGGATGCATCCCGCAGGCTAGTCGAGTAAAAACACGTGCGAGGTTTTGTGGGATGCGCATGCGTAGGTTTTGTGGGATGCGCATGCGCAGGTTTTTTGGGATGCGCATGGCTAGTCGAGTAAAAACACGTGCGAGAGGATGCATCCCGCAGGCTAGTCGAGTAAAAACACGTGCGAGAGGATGCATCCCGCAGGCTAGTCGAGCAAAAACACGTGCGAGAGGATGCATCCCGCAGGCTAGTCGAGCAAAAACACGTGCGAGAGGATGCATCCCGCAGGCTAGTCGAGTAAAAACACGTGCGAGGTTTTGTGGGATGCGCATGCGCAGGTTTTTTGGGATGCGCATGGCTAGTCGAGCAAAAACACGTGCAAGAGGATGCATCCCGCAGGCTAGTCGAGCAAGAACACGTGCGAGAGGATGCATCCCGCAGGCTAGTCGAGTAAAAACACGTGCGAGGTTTTGTGGGATGCGCATGCGCAGGTTTTGTGGGAGGCGCATGCGCAGGTTTTTTGGGATGCGCATGCGCAGGTTTTTTGGGATGCGCATGGCTAGTCCAGGAAAAACACGTGCGAGAGGATGCATCCCGCAGGCTAGTCGAGTAAAAACACGTGCGAGGTTTTGTGGGATGCGCATGCGCAGGTTTTGTGGGATGCGCATGCGCAGGTTTTTTGGGATGCGCATGCCTAGTCGAGCAAAAACACGTGCGAGAGGATGCATCCCGCAGGCTAGTCGAGCAAAAACACGTGCGAGAGGATGTATCCCGCAGGCTAGTCGAGTAAAAACACGTGCGGGAGGATGCATCCCGCAGGCTAGTCGAGTAAAAACACGTGCGAGAGGATGCATCCCGCAGGCTAGTCGAGCAAAAACACGTGCGAGAGGATGCATGCCGCAGGCTAGTCGAGCACAAACACGTGCGAGAGGATGCATCCCGCAGGCTAGTCGAGCAAAAACACGTGCGAGAGGATGCACCCCGCAGGCTAGTCGAGCAAAAACACGTGCGAGAGGATGCATCCCGCAGGCTACTCGAGTAAAAACACGTGCGAGGTTTTTTGGGATGCGCATGCGCAGGTTTTTTGGGATGCGCATGGCTAGTCGAGGAAAAACACGTGCGAGAGGATGCATCCCGCAGGCTAGTCGAGTAAAAACACGTGCGAGGTTTTGTGGGATGCGCATGCGCAGGTTTTTTGGGATGCGCATGCGCAGGTTTTTTGGGATGCGCATGCCTAGTCGAGCAAAAACACGTGCGAGAGGATGCATCCCGCAGGCTAGTCGAGCAAAAACACGTGCGAGAGGATGCATCCCGCAGGCTAGTCGAGTAAAAACACGTGCGAGAGGATGCATCCCGCAGGCTAGTCGGGGGAAAAACACGTGCGAGACGATGCATCCCGCAGGCTAGTCGAGTAAAAACACGTGCGAGGTTTTGTGGGATGCGCATGCGCAGGTTTTGTGGGATGCGCATGCGCAGGTTTTTTGGGATGCGCATGCGCAGGTTTTTTGGGATGCGCATGGCTAGTCGAGGAAAAACACGTGCGAGAGGATGCATCCCGCAGGCTAGTCGAGTAAAAACACGTGCGAGGTTTTGTGGGATGCGCATGCGCAGGTTTTGTGGGATGCGCATGCGCAGGTTTTTTGGATGCGCATGGCTAGTCGAGCAAAAACACGTGCGAGAGGATGCATCCCGCAGGCTAGTCGAGTAAAAACACGTGCGAGAGGATGCATCCTGCAGGCTAGTCGAGTAAAAACACGTGCGAGAGGATGCATCCCGCAGGCTAGTCGAGTAAAAACACGTGCGAGGTTTTGTGGGATGCGCATGCGTAGGTTTTGTGGGATGCGCATGCGCAGGTTTTTTGGGATGCGCATGGCTAGTCGAGTAAAAACACGTGCGAGAGGATGCATCCCGCAGGCTAGTCGAGTAAAAACACGTGCGAGAGGATGCATCCCGCAGGCTAGTCGAGCAAAAACACGTGCGAGAGGATGCATCCCGCAGGCTAGTCGAGCAAAAACACGTGCGAGAGGATGTATCCCGCAGGCTAGTCGAGTAAAAACACGTGCGGGAGGATGCATCCCGCAGGCTAGTCGAGTAAAAACACGTGCGAGAGGATGCATCCCGCAGGCTAGTCGAGCAAAAACACGTGCGAGAGGATGCATGCCGCAGGCTAGTCGAGCACAAACACGTGCGAGAGGATGCATCCCGCAGGCTAGTCGAGCAAAAACACGTGCGAGAGGATGCACCCCGCAGGCTAGTCGAGCAAAAACACGTGCGAGAGGATGCATCCCGCAGGCTACTCGAGTAAAAACACGTGCGAGGTTTTTTGGGATGCGCATGCGCAGGTTTTTTGGGATGCGCATGGCTAGTCGAGGAAAAACACGTGCGAGAGGATGCATCCCGCAGGCTAGTCGAGTAAAAACACGTGCGAGGTTTTGTGGGATGCGCATGCGCAGGTTTTTTGGGATGCGCATGCGCAGGTTTTTTGGGATGCGCATGCCTAGTCGAGCAAAAACACGTGCGAGAGGATGCATCCCGCAGGCTAGTCGAGCAAAAACACGTGCGAGAGGATGCATCCCGCAGGCTAGTCGAGTAAAAACACGTGCGAGAGGATGCATCCCGCAGGCTAGTCGAGTAAAAACACGTGCGAGACGATGCATCCCGCAGGCTAGTCGAGTAAAAACACGTGCGAGGTTTTGTGGGATGCGCATGCGCAGGTTTTGTGGGATGCGCATGCGCAGGTTTTTTGGGATGCGCATGCGCAGGTTTTTTGGGATGCGCATGGCTAGTCGAGGAAAAACACGTGCGAGAGGATGCATCCCGCAGGCTAGTCGAGTAAAAACACGTGCGAGGTTTTGTGGGATGCGCATGCGCAGGTTTTGTGGGATGCGCATGCGCAGGTTTTTTGGGATGCTCATGCCTAGTCGAGCAAAAACACGTGCGAGAGGATGCATCCCGCAGGCTAGTCGAGCAAAAACACGTGCGAGAGGATGCATCCCGCAGGCTAGTCGAGTAAAAACACGTGCGAGAGGATGCATCCCGCAGGCTAGTCGAGTAAAAACACGTGCGAGAGGATGCATGCCGCAGGCTAGTCGAGTAAAAACACGTGCGAGGTTTTGTGGGATGCGCATGCGCAGGTTTTTTGGGATGCGCATGGCTAGTCGAGCAAAAACACGTGCGAGAGGATGCATCCCGCAGGCTAGTCGAGCAAAAACACGTGCGAGAGGATGCATCCCGCAGGCTAGTCGAGCAAAAACACGTGCGAGAGGATGCATCCCGCAGGCTAGTCGAGTAAAAACACGTGCGAGGTTTTGTGGGATGCGCATGCGCAGGTTTTGTGGGATGCGCATGCGCAGGTTTTTTGGGATGCGCATGGCTAGTCGAGCAAAAACACGTGCGAGAGGATGCATCCCGCAGGGTAGTCGAGTAAAAACACGTGCGAGAGGATGCATCCCGCAGGCTAGTCGAGTAAAAACACGTGCGAGGTTTTGTGGGATGCGCATGCGCAGGTTTTGTGGGATGCGCATGCGCAGGTTTTTTGGGATGCGCATGGCTAGTCGAGCAAAAACACCTGCGAGAGGATGCATCCCGCAGGCTAGTCGAGTAAAAACACGTGCGAGAGGATGCATCCTGCAGGCTAGTCGAGTAAAAACACGTGCGAGAGGATGCATCCCGCAGGCTAGTCGAGTAAAAACACGTGCGAGGTTTTGTGGGATGCGCATGCGTAGGTTTTGTGGGATGCGCATGCGCAGGTTTTTTGGGATGCGCATGGCTAGTCGAGTAAAAACACGTGCGAGAGGATGCATCCCGCAGGCTAGTCGAGTAAAAACACGTGCGAGAGGATGCATCCCGCAGGCTAGTCGAGCAAAAACACGTGCGAGAGGATGCATCCCGCAGGCTAGTCGAGCAAAAACACGTGCGAGAGGATGCATCCCGCAGGCTAGTCGAGTAAAAACACGTGCGAGGTTTTGTGGGATGCGCATGCGCAGGTTTTTTGGGATGCGCATGGCTAGTCGAGCAAAAACACGTGCAAGAGGATGCATCCCGCAGGCTAGTCGAGCAAGAACACGTGCGAGAGGATGCATCCCGCAGGCTAGTCGAGTAAAAACACGTGCGAGGTTTTGTGGGATGCGCATGCGCAGGTTTTGTGGGAGGCGCATGCGCAGGTTTTTTGGGATGCGCATGCGCAGGTTTTTTGGGATGCGCATGGCTAGTCCAGGAAAAACACGTGCGAGAGGATGCATCCCGCAGGCTAGTCGAGTAAAAACACGTGCGAGGTTTTGTGGGATGCGCATGCGCAGGTTTTGTGGGATGCGCATGCGCAGGTTTTTTGGGATGCGCATGCCTAGTCGAGCAAAAACACGTGCGAGAGGATGCATCCCGCAGGCTAGTCGAGCAAAAACACGTGCGAGAGGATGTATCCCGCAGGCTAGTCGAGTAAAAACACGTGCGGGAGGATGCATCCCGCAGGCTAGTCGAGTAAAAACACGTGCGAGAGGATGCATCCCGCAGGCTAGTCGAGCAAAAACACGTGCGAGAGGATGCATGCCGCAGGCTAGTCGAGCACAAACACGTGCGAGAGGATGCATCCCGCAGGCTAGTCGAGCAAAAACACGTGCGAGAGGATGCACCCCGCAGGCTAGTCGAGCAAAAACACGTGCGAGAGGATGCATCCCGCAGGCTACTCGAGTAAAAACACGTGCGAGGTTTTTTGGGATGCGCATGCGCAGGTTTTTTGGGATGCGCATGGCTAGTCGAGGAAAAACACGTGCGAGAGGATGCATCCCGCAGGCTAGTCGAGTAAAAACACGTGCGAGGTTTTGTGGGATGCGCATGCGCAGGTTTTTTGGGATGCGCATGCGCAGGTTTTTTGGGATGCGCATGCCTAGTCGAGCAAAAACACGTGCGAGAGGATGCATCCCGCAGGCTAGTCG
>NW_027470316.1:0-39961 GCF_051020765.1 Lasioglossum baleicum
ACGAATAATCGTCGAATCTGACATAAGCTCGAATAAATACATGATCCTGCTTGCCTTGTCGGAGTTTCTATTCCAATTTCGCATACTGCATGCAAATGCACTGATATAGCACGCGAAACATCAATTCCGCACAGAAATACACTTCTGAAAGGAAGAATCGTCGAATCTGACATAAGCTCGAATAAATCGTGATCGTGATTGCCGGGTCGGAGTTTCTATTCCAATTTCTCATACTTGCATGCAAATGCACTGATCTAGCGCGCGAAACAGCGATTCCGCACAGAAATACACTTCTCAAACGAAGAATCGTCGAATCTGACATAAGCTCGCATAAAGGGTGATCGTGCTTGCCGCATCGGAGTTTCCGTACCAATTTCGCATATTTGCATACAAATGCACTGATCTAGCACGCTAAACAGCGATTCTGTACAGAAATTCATTTGTGAAACGAATAATCGTCGAATCTGACATAACCTCAAATAAGTCGTGATCCTGCTTGCCTTGTCGGAGTTTCTGTGCCAATTTCGCATATTTGCATACAAATGCACTGATCTAGCACGCTAGACAGCGATTCCGCACAGAGATACACTTCTGAAACGAATAGTCGTCGTATCTGACATAAGCTCGAATAAATCGTGATCGTGCTTGCCTTGTCGGAGTTTCTGTGCCAATTTCGCATATTTGCATGCAATTGCACTGATCTAGCACGCGAAACAGCGATTCCGCACAGAAATTCATTTGTGAAACGAAGAATCGTCGAATCTGACATAAACTCGAATAAATCGTGATCGTGCTTGCCGAATCGGAGTTTTCGTGCCAATTTCGCATATTTGCATGAAAATGCACTGATCTATCACGCGAAACAGCGATTCCGCACAGAAATACACTTCTGAAACGAAGAATCGTCGAATCTGACATAGGCTCGAATAAATTGTGATCGTGCATGCCGGGTCGGAGTTTCTATTCCAATTTCGCATACTTGCATGCAAATGCACTGATATAGCACGCGAAACAGCGATTCCGTACAGAAATTCATTGTGTGAAATGAATAATCGTCGAATCTGACATAAGCTCGAATAAATCGTGATCCTGCTTGCCTTGTCGGAGTTTCTGTGCCAATTTCGCATATTTGCATACAAATGCACTGATCTAGCACGCTAAACAGCGATTCCGTACAGAAATTTATTTGTGAAGCGAATAATCGTCGAATCTGACATAAGCTCGAATAAATCGTGATCGTGCTTGCCGAATCGGAGTTTTCGTGCCAATTTCGCATATTTGCATGAAAATGCACTAATCTATCACGCGAAACAGCGATTCCGCACAGAAATACACTTCTGAAACGAAGAATCGTCGAATCTGAAATAAGCTCGAATAAATCGTGATCGTGATTGCCGGTGTCGGAGTTTTCGTACCAATTTCGCATATCTGGATGCAAATGCACTGATCTATCACGCGAAACAGCGATTCCGCACAGAAATGCACTTCTCAAACGAAGAATCGTCGAATCTGACATAAGCTCGAATAAAGGGTGAGCGTGCTTGCCGAATCGGAGTTTCCGTACCAATTTCGCATATTTGCATACAAATGCACTGATCTAGCACGCTAAACAGCGATTCCGTACAGAAATTCATTTGTGAAACGAATAATCGTATCGAATCTGACATAAGCTCGAATAAATACGTGATCCTGCTTGCCTTGTCGGAGTTTCTGTGCCAATTTCGCATATTTGCATACAAATGCACTGATCTAGCACGCAAAACAGCGATTCCGCACAGAAATACACTTCTCGAACGAAGAATCGTCGAATCTGACATAAGCTCGAATAAATCGTGATCGTGCTTGCCGAATCGGAGTTTGCGTGCCAATTTTCGCATATTTGCATGGAAATGCACTGATCTTGCACGCGAAACAGCGATTCCGCACAGAAATACACTTCTGAAACGAAGAATCGTCGAATGTGACATAGGCTCGAATAAATTGTGATCGTGCTTGCGCGGTCGGAGTTTCTATTCCAATTTCGCATGCTGCATGCAAATGCAACTGATATAGCACGCGAAACATCAATTCCGCACAGAAATACACTTCTGAAAGGAAGAATCGTCGAATCTGACATAAGCTCGAATAAATCGTGATCGTGATTGCCGGGTCGGAGTTTCTATTCCAATTTCTCATACTTGCATGCAAATGCACTGATCTAGCGCGCGAAACAGCGATTCCGCACAGAAATACACTTCTCAAACGAGGAATCGTCGAATCTGACATAAGCTCGAATAAAGGGTGATCGTGCTTGCCGCATCGGAGTTTCCGTACCAATTTCGCATATTTGCATACAAAATGCACTGATCTAGCACGCTAAACAGCGATTCTGTACAGAAATTCCATTTGTGAAACGAATAAGTCGTCGAATCTGACATAAGCTCGAATAAGTCGTGATCCTGCTTGCCTTGTCGGAGTTCTGTGCCAATTTCGCATATTTGCATACAAATGCACTGATCTAGCACGCTAGACAGCGATTCCGCACAGAGATACACTTCTGAAACGAATAGTCGTCGTATCTGACATAAGCTCGAATAAATCGTGATCGTGCTTGCCGAATCTGAGTTTTCGTGCCAATTTCGCATATTTACATGCAAATGCACTGATCTATCACGCGAAACAGCGATTCCGCACAGAAATACACTTCTCAAACGAAGAATCGTCGAATCTGACATAAGCTCGAATAAAGGGTAAGCGTGCTTGCCGAATCGGAGTTTCCGTACCAATTTCGCATATTTGCATACAAATGCACTGATCTAGCACGCTAAACAGCGATTCCGTACAGAAATTCATTTGTGAAACGAATAATCGTCGAATCTGACATAAGCTCGAATAAATACGTGATCCTGCTTGCCTTGTCGAGTTTCTGTGCCAATTTCGCATATATGCATACAAATGCACTGATCTAGCACGCTAAACAGCGATTCCGTACAGAAATTTATTTGTGAAGCGAATAAACGTCGAATCTGAATAAGCTCGAATAAATCGTGATCGTGCTTGCCGAATCGGAGTTTTCGTACCAATTTCGCATATTTGCATGCAAATGCACTGATCTATCACGCGAAACAGCGATTCCGCACAGAAATACACTTCTCAAACGAAGAATCGTCGAATCTGACATAAGCTCGAATAAATTGTGATCGTGCTTGCCGGGTCGGAGTTTCTATTCCAATTTCGCATACTTGCATGCAAATGCACTGATATAGCACGCGAAACATCAATTCCGCACAGAAATACACTTCTGAAAGGAAGAATCGTCGAATCTGACATAAGCTCGAATAAAGGGTGATCGTGCTTGCCGCATCGGAGTTTCCGTACCAATTTCGCATATTTGCATACAAATGCACTGATCTAGCACGCTAAACAGCGATTCCGTACAGAAATTCATTTGTGAAACGAATAATCGTCGAATCTGACATAAGCTCAAATAAATACATGATCCTGCTTGCCTTGTCGGAGTTTCTATTCCAATTTCGCATACTGCATGCAAATGCACTGATATAGCACGCGAAACATCAATTCCGCACAGAAATACACTTCTGAAAGGAAGAATCGTCGAATCTGACATAAGCTCGAATAAATCGTGATCGTGATTGCCGGGTCGGAGTTTCTATTCCAATTTCTCATACTTGCATGCAAATGCACTGATCTAGCGCGCGAAACAGCGATTCCGCACAGAAATACACTTCTCAAACGAAGAATCGTCGAATCTGACATAAGCTCGCATAAAGGGTGATCGTGCTTGCCGCATCGGTGTTTCCGTACCAATTTCGCATATTTGCATACAAATGCACTGATCTAGCACGCTAAACAGCGATTCTGTACAGAAATTCATTTGTGAAACGAATAATCGTCGAATCTGACATAACCTCAAATAAGTCGTGATCCTGCTTGCCTTGTCGGAGTTTCTGTGCCAATTTCGCATATTTGCATACAAATGCACTGATCTAGCACGCTAGACAGCGATTCCGCACAGAGATACACTTCTGAAACGAATAGTCGTCGTATCTGACATAAGCTCGAATAAATCGTGATCGTGCTTGCCTTGTCGGAGTTTCTGTGCCAATTTCGCATATTTGCATGCAATTGCACTGATCTAGCACGCGAAACAGCGATTCCGCACAGAAATTCATTTGTGAAACGAAGAATCGTCGAATCTGACATAAACTCGAATAAATCGTGATCGTGCTTGCCGAATCGGAGTTTTCGTGCCATTTCGCATATTTGCATGACAATGCACTGATCTATCACGCGAAACAGCGATTCCGCACAGAAATACACTTCTGAAACGAAGAATCGTCGAATCTGACATAGGCTCGAATAAATTGTGATCGTGCATGCCGGGTCGGAGTTTCTATTCAATTTCGCATACTTGCATGCAAATGCACTGAATATAGCACGCGAAACAGCGATTCCGTACAGAAATTCATTTGTGAAATGAATAATCGTCGAATCTGACATAAGCTCGAATAAATCGTGATCCTGCTTGCCTTGTCGGAGTTTCTGTGCCAATTTCGCATATTTGCATACAAATGCACTGATCTAGCACGCTAAACAGCGATTCCGTACAGAAATTTATTTGTGAAGCGAATAATCGTCGAATCTGACATAAGCTCGAATAAATCGTGATCGTGCTTGCCGAATCGGAGTTTTCGTGCCAATTTCGCATATTTGCATGAAAATGCACTAATCTATCACGCGAAACAGCGATTCCGCACAGAAATACACTTCTGAAACGAAGAATCGTCGAATCTGAAATAAGCTCGAATAAATCGTGATCGTGATTGCCGGGTCGGAGTTTTCGTACCAATTTCGCATATCTGGATGCAAATGCACTGATCTATCACGCGAAACAGCGATTCCGCACAGAAATGCACTTCTCAAACGAAGAATCGTCGAATCTGACATAAGCTCGAATAAAGGGTGAGCGTGCTTGCCGAATCGGAGTTTCCGTACCAATTTCGCATATTTGCATACAAATGCACTGATCTAGCACGCTAAACAGCGATTCCGTACAGAAATTCATTTGTGAAACGAATAATCGTCGAATCTGACATAAGCTCGAATAAATACGTGATCCTGCTTGCCTTGTCGGAGTTTCTGTGCCAATTTCGCATATTTGCATACAAATGCACTGATCTAGCACGCAAAACAGCGATTCCGCACAGAAATACACTTCTCGAACGAAGAATCGTCGAATCTGACATAAGCTCGAATAAATCGTGATCGTGCTTGCCGAATCGGAGTTTGCGTGCCAATTTCGCATATTTGCATGGAAATGCACTGATCTTGCACGCGAAACAGCGATTCCGCACAGAAATACACTTCTGAAACGAAGAATCGTCGAATGTGACATAGGCTCGAATAAATTGTGATCGTGCTTGCCGGGTCGGAGTTTCTATTCCAATTTCGCTTGCTGCATGCAAATGCACTGATATAGCACGCGAAACATCAATTCCGCACAGAAATACACTTCTGAAAGGAAGAATCGTCGAATCTGACATAAGCTCGAATAAATCGTGATCGTGATTGCCGGGTCGGAGTTTCTATTCCCAATTTCTCATACTTGCATGCAAATGCACTGATCTAGCGCGCGAAACAGCGATTCCGCACAGAAATACACTTCTCAAACGAAGAATCGTCGAATCTGACATAAGCTCGAATAAAGGGGTGATCGTGCTTGCCGCATCGGAGTTTCCGTACCAATTTCGCATATTTGCATACAAATGCACTGATCTAGCACGCTAAACAGCGATTCTGTACAGAAATTCATTTGTGAAACGAATAATCGTCGAATCTGACATAAGCTCGAATAAGTCGTGATCCTGCTTGCCTTGTCGGAGTTTCTGTGCCAATTTCGCATATTTGCATACAAATGCACTGATCTAGCACGCTAGACAGCGATTCCGCACAGAGATACACTTCTGAAACGAATAGTCGTCGTATCTGACATAAGCTCGAATAAATCGTGATCGTGCTTGCCGAATCTGAGTTTTCGTGCCAATTTCGCATATTTACATGCAAATGCACTGATCTATCACGCGAAACAGCGATTCCGCACAGAAATACACTTCTCAAACGAAGAATCGTCGAATCTGACATAAGCTCGAATAAAGGGTAAGCGTGCTTGCCGAATCGGAGTTTCCCGTACCAATTTCGCATATTTGCATACAAATGCACTGATCTAGCACGCTAAACAGCGATTCCGTACAGAAATTCATTTGTGAAACGAATAATCGTCGAATCTGACATAAGCTCGAATAAGTCGTGATCCTGCTTGCCTTGTCGGAGTTTCTGTGCCAATTTCGCATATTTGCATACAAATGCACTGATCTAGCACGCTAGACAGCGATTCCGCACAGAGATACACTTCTGAAACGAATAGTCGTCGTATCTGACATAAGCTCGAATAAATCGTGATCGTGCTTGCCGAATCTGAGTTTTCGTGCCAATTTCGCATATTTACATGCAAATGCACTGATCTATCACGCGAAACAGCGATTCCGCACAGAAATACACTTCTCAAACGAAGAATCGTCGAATCTGACATAAGCTCGAATAAAGGGTGATCGTGCTTGCCGCATCGGAGTTTCCGTACCAATTTCGCATATTTGCATACAAATGCACTGATCTAGCACGCTAAACAGCGATTCTGTACAGAAATTCATTTGTGAAACGAATAATCGTCGAATCTGACATAAGCTCGAATAAATACGTGATCCTGCTTGCCTTGTCGGAGGTTTCTGTGCCAATTTCGCATATTTGCATACAAATGCACTGATCTAGCACGCGAAACAGCGATTCCGCACAGAAATACACTTCTCAAACGAAGAATCGTCGAATCTGACATAAGCTCGAATAAATTGTGATCGTGCTTGCCGGGGTCGGAGTTTCTATTCCAATTTCGCATACTTGCATGCAAATGCACTGATATAGCACGCGAAACATCAATTCCGCACAGAAATACACTTCTGAAAGGAAGAATCGTCGAATCTGACATAAGCTCGAATAAGGGGTGATCGTGCTTGCCGCATCGGAGTTTCCGTACCAATTTCGCATATTTGCATACAAATGCACTGATCTAGCACGCTAAACAGCGATTCTGTACAGAAATTCATTTGTGAAACGAATAGTCGTCGTATCTGACATAAGCTCGAATAAATCGTGATCGTGCTTGCCTTGTCGGAGTTTCTGTGCCAATTTCGCATATTTGCATGCAATTGCACTGATCTAGCACGCGAAACAGCGATTCCGCACAGAAATTCATTGTGAAACGAAGAATCGTCGAATCTGACATAAACTCGAATAAATCGTGATCGTGCTTGCCGAATCGGAGTTTTCGTGCCAATTTCGCATATTTGCATGAAAATGCACTGATCTATCACGCGAAACAGCGATTCCGCACAGAAATACACTTCTGAAACGAAGAATCGTCGAATCTGACATAGGCTCGAATAAATTGTGATCGTGCATGCCGGGTCGGAGTTTCTATTCAATTTCGCATACTTGCATGCAAATGCACTGATATAGCACGCGAAACATCAATTCCGCACAGAAATACACTTCTGAAAGGAAGAATCGTCGAATCTGACATAAGCTCGAATAAAGGGGTGATCGTGCTTGCCGCATCGGAGTTTCCGTACCAATTTCGCATATTTGCATACAAATGCACTGATCTAGCACGCTAAACAGCGATTCTGTACAGAAATTCATTTGTGAAACGAATAATCGTCGAATCTGACATAAGCTCGAATAAGTCGTGATCCTGCTTGCCTTGTCGGAGTTTCTGTGCCAATTTCGCATATTTGCATACAAATGCACTGATCTAGCACGCTAGACAGCGATTCCGCACAGAGATACACTTCTGAAACGAATAGTCGTCGTATCTGACATAAGCTCGAATAAATCGTGATCGTGCTTGCCGAATCTGAGTTTTCGTGCCAATTTCGCATATTTACATGCAAATGCACTGATCTATCACGCGAAACAGCGATTCCGCACAGAAATACACTTCTCAAACGAAGAATCGTCGAATCTGACATAAGCTCGAATAAAGGGTAAGCGTGCTTGCCGAATCGGAGTTTCCGTACCAATTTCGCATATTTGCATACAAATGCACTGATCTAGCACGCGAAACAGCGATTCCGTACAGAAATTCATTTGTGAAACGAATAATCGTCGAATCTGACATAAGCTCGAATAAATACGTGATCGTGCATGCCGGGTCGGAGTTTCTATTCCAATTTCGCATACTTGCATGCAAATGCACTGATATAGCACGCGAAACATCAATTCCGCACAGAAATACACTTCTGAAACGAATAATCGTCGAATCTGACATAAGCTCGAATAAAGGGTGATCGTGCTTGCCGCATCGGAGTTTCCGTACCAATTTCGCATATTTGCATACAAATGCACTGATCTAGCACGCTAGACAGCGATTCCGCACAGAGATACACTTCTGAAACGAATAGTCGTCGTATCTGACATAAGCTCGAATAAATCGTGATCGTGCTTGCCTTGTCGGAGTTTCTATTCCAATTTCGCATGCTGCATGCAAATGCACTGATATAGCACGCGAAACATCAATTCCGCACAGAAATACACTTCTGAAAGGAAGAATCGTCGAATCTGACATAAGCTCGAATAAATCGTGATCGTGATTGCCGGGTCGGAGTTTCTATTCCAATTTCTCATACTTGCATGCAAATGCACTGATCTAGCGCGCGAAACAGCGATTCCGCACAGAAATACACTTCTCAAACGAAGAATCGTCGAATCTGACATAAGCTCGAATAAAGGGTGATCGTGCTTGCCGCATCGGAGTTTCCGTACCAATTTCGCATATTTGCATACAAATGCACTGATCTAGCACGCTAAACAGCGATTCTGTACAGAAATTCATTTGTGAAACGAATAATCGTCGAATCTGACATAAGCTCGAATAAGTCGTGATCCTGCTTGCCTTGTCGGAGTTTCTGTGCCAATTTCGCATATTTGCATACAAATGCACTGATCTAGCACGCTAGACAGCGATTCCGCACAGAGATACACTTCTGAAACGAATAGTCGTCGTATCTGACATAAGCTCGAATAAATCGTGATCGTGCTTGCCGAATCTGAGTTTTCGTGCCAATTTCGCATATTTACATGCAAATGCACTGATCTATCACGCGAAACAGCGATTCCGCACAGAAATACACTTCTCAAACGAAGAATCGTCGAATCTGACATAAGCTCGAATAAAGGGTGATCGTGCTTGCCGCATCGGAGTTTCCGTACCAATTTCGCATATTTGCATACAAATGCACTGATCTAGCACGCTAAACAGCGATTCTGTACAGAAATTCATTTGTGAAACGAATAATCGTCGAATCTGACATAAGCTCGAATAAGTCGTGATCCTGCTTGCCTTGTCGGAGTTTCTGTGCCAATTTCGCATATTTGCATACAAATGCACTGATCTAGCACGCTAGACAGCGATTCCGCACAGAGATACACTTCTGAAACGAATAGTCGTCGTATCTGACATAAGCTCGAATAAATCGTGATCGTGCTTGCCGAATCTGAGTTTTCGTGCCAATTTCGCATATTTACATGCAAATGCACTGATCTATCACGCGAAACAGCGATTCCGCACAGAAATACACTTCTCAAACGAAGAATCGTCGAATCTGACATAAGCTCGAATAAAGGGTAAGCGTGCTTGCCGAATCGGAGTTTCCGTACCAATTTCGCATATTTGCATACAAATGCACTGATCTAGCACGCTAAACAGCGATTCCGTACAGAAATTCATTTGTGAAACGAATAATCGTCGAATCTGACATAAGCTCGAATAAATACGTGATCCTGCTTGCCTTGTCGGAGTTTCTGTGCCAATTTCGCATATATGCATACAAATGCACTGATCTAGCACGCTAAACAGCGATTCCGTACAGAAATTTATTTGTGAAGCGAATAAACGTCGAATCTGAAATAAGCTCGAATAAATCGTGATCGTGCTTGCCGAATCGGAGTTTTCGTACCAATTTCGCATATTTGCATGAAAATGCACTGATCTATCACGCGAAACAGCGATTCCGCACAGAAATACACTTCTGAAACGAAGAATCGTCGAATCTGACATAGGCTCGAATAAATTGTGATCGTGCATGCCGGGTCGGAGTTTCTATTCCAATTTCGCATACTTGCATGCAAATGCACTGATATAGCACGCGAAACATCAATTCCGCACAGAAATACACTTCTGAAAGGAAGAATCGTCGAATCTGACATAAGCTCGAATAAAGGGTGATCGTGCTTGCCGCATCGGAGTTTCCGTACCAATTTCGCATATTTGCATACAAATGCACTGATCTAGCACGCTAAACAGCGATTCTGTACAGAAATTCATTTGTGAAACGAATAATCGTCGAATCTGACATAAGCTCGAATAAGTCGTGATCCTGCTTGCCTTGTCGGAGTTTCTGTGCCAATTTCGCATATTTGCATACAAATGCACTGATCTAGCACGCTAGACAGCGATTCCGCACAGAGATACACTTCTGAAACGAATAGTCGTCGTATCTGACATAAGCTCGAATAAATCGTGATCGTGCTTGCCGAATCTGAGTTTTCGTGCCAATTTCGCATATTTACATGCAAATGCACTGATCTATCACGCGAAACAGCGATTCCGCACAGAAATACACTTCTCAAACGAAGAATCGTCGAATCTGACATAAGCTCGAATAAAGGGTAAGCGTGCTTGCCGAATCGGAGTTTCCGTACCAATTTCGCATATTTGCATACAAATGCACTGATCTAGCACGCTAAACAGCGATTCCGTACAGAAATTCATTTGTGAAACGAATAATCGTCGAATCTGACATAAGCTCGAATAAATACGTGATCCTGCTTGCCTTGTCGGAGTTTCTGTGCCAATTTCGCATATTTGCATACAAATGCACTGATCTAGCACGCTAGACAGCGATTCCGCACAGAGATACACTTCTGAAACGAATAGTCGTCGTATCTGACATAAGCTCGAATAAATCGTGATCGTGCTTGCCTTGTCGGAGTTTCTGTGCCAATTTCGCATATTTGCATACAAATGCACTGATCTAGCACGCTAAACAGCGATTCCGAACAGAAATACACTTCTCAAACGAAGAATCGTCGAATCTGACATAAGCTCGAATAAAGGGTGATCGTGCTTGCCGCATCGGAGTTTCCGTACCAATTTCGCATATTTGCATACAAATGCACTGATCTAGCACGCTAAACACCGATTCTGTACAGAAATTCATTTGTGAAACGAATAATCGTCGAATCTGACATAAGCTCGAATAAGTCGTGATCCTGCTTGCCTTGTCGGAGTTTCTGTGCCAATTTCGCATATTTGCATACAAATGCACTGATCTATCACGCTAAACAGCGATTCCGTACAGAAATACACTTCTGAAACGAATAGTCGTCGTATCTGACATAAGCTCGAATAAATCGTGATCATGCTTGCCTTGTCGGAGTTTCTGTGCCAATTTCGCATATTTTCATGCAATTGCACTGATCTAGCACGCGAAACAGCGATTCCGCACAGAAATTCATTTGTGAAACGAAGAATCGTCGAATCTGACATAAACTCGAATAAATCGTGATCGTGCTTGCCGAATCGGAGTTTTCGTGCCAATTTCGCATATTTGCATGAAAATGCACTGATCTATCACGCGAAACAGCGATTCCGCACAGAAATACACTTCTGAAACGAAGAATCGTCGAATCTGACATAAGCTCGAATAAATACGTGATCCTGCTTGCCGAATCGGAGTTTCTGTGCCAATTTCGCATATTTGCATACAAATGCACTGATCTAGCACGCTAAACAGCGATTCCGCACAGAAATACACTTCTCAAACGAAGAATCGTCGAATCTGACATAAGCTCGAATAAATCGTGATCGTGCTTGCCGAATCGGAGTTTCCGTGCCAATTTCGCATATTTGCATGGAAATGCACTGATATAGCACGCGAAACATCAATTCCGCACAGAAATACACTTCTGAAAGGAAGAATCGTCGAATCTGACATAAGCTCGAATAAATCGTGATCGTGATTGCCGGGTCGGAGTTTCTATTCCAATTTCTCATACTTGCATGCTAATGCACTGATCTAGAGCGCGAAACAGCGATTCCGCACAGAAATACACTTCTCAAACGAAGAATCGTCGAATCTGACATAAGCTCGAATAAAGGGTGATCGTGCTTGCCGCATCGGAGTTTCCGTACCAATTTCGCATATTTGCATACAAATGCACTGATCTAGCACGCTAAACAGCGATTCTGTACAGAAATTCATTTGTGAAACGAAGAATCGTCGAATGTGACATAGGCTCGAATAAATTGTGATCGTGCTTGCCGGGTCGGAGTTTCTATTCCAATTTCGCATACTTGCATGCAAATGCACTGATATAGCACGCGAAACATCAATTCCGCACAGAAATACACTTCTGAAAGGAAGAATCGTCGAATCTGACATAAGCTCGAATAAATCGTGATCGTGATTGCCGGGTCGGAGTTTCTATTCCAATTTCTCATACTTGCATGCAAATGCACTGATCTAGCGCGCGAAACAGCGATTCCGCACAGAAATACACTTCTCAAACGAAGAATCGTCGAATCTGACATAAGCTCGAATAAAGGGTGATCGTGCTTGCCGCATCGGAGTTTCCGTACCAATTTCGCATATTTGTATACAAATGCACTGATCTAGCACGCTAAACACCGATTCTGTACAGAAATTCATTTGTGAAACGAATAATCGTCGAATCTGACATAAGCTCGAATAAGTCGTGATCCTGCTTGCCTTGTCGGAGTTTCTGTGCCAATTTCGCATATTTGCATACAAATGCACTGATCTAGCACGCTAAACAGCGATTCCGCACAGAAATACACTTCTGAAACGAATAGTCGTCGTATCTGACATAAGCTCGAATAAATCGTGATCGTGCTTGCCTTGTCGGAGTTTCTGTGCCAATTTCGCATATTTGCATGCAATTGCACTGATCTAGCACGCGAAACAGCGATTCCGCACAGAAATTCATTTGTGAAACGAAGAATCGTCGAATCTGACATAAACTCGAATAAATCGTGATCGTGCTTGCCGAATCGGAGTTTTCGTGCCAATTTCGCATATTTGCATGCAAATGCACTGATCTAGCGCGCGAAACAGCGATTCCGCACAGAAATACACTTCTCAAACGAAGAATCGTCGAATCTGACATAAGCTCGAATAAAGGGTGAGCGTGCTTGCCGAATCGGAGTTTCCGTACCAATTTCGCATATTTGCATACAAATGCACTGATCTAGCACGCTAAACAGCGATTCCGTACAGAAATTCATTTGTGAAACGAATAATCGTCGAATCTGACATAAGCTCGAATAAATACGTGATCCTGCTTGCCTTGTCGGAGTTTCTGTGCCAATTTCGCATATTTGCATACAAATGCACTGATCTAGCACGCTAAACAGCGATTCCGTACAGAAATACACTTCTCAAACGAAGAATCGTCGAATCTGACATAAGCTCGAATAAAGGGTGATCGTGCTTGCCGCATCGGAGTTTCTGTGCCAATTTCGCATATTTGCATACAAATGCACTGATCTAGCACGCTAAACAGCGATTCCGCACAGAAATACACTTCTGAAACGAATAGTCGTCGTATCTGACATAAGCTCGAATAAATCGTGATCGTGCTTGCCTTGTCGGAGTTTCTGTGCCAATTTCGCATATTTGCATACAAATGCACTGATCTAGCACGCTAAACAGCGATTCCGTACAGAAATTCATTTGTGAAACGAATAATCGTCGAATCTGACATAAGCTCGAATAAATACGTGATCCTGCTTGCCTTGTCGGAGTTTCTGTGCCAATTTCGCATATATGCATACAAATGCACTGATCTAGCACGCTAAACAGCGATTCCGTACAGAAATTTATTTGTGAAGCGAATAAACGTCGAATCTGAAATAAGCTCGAATAAATCGTGATCGTGCTTGCCGAATCGGAGTTTTCGTACCAATTTCGCATATTTGCATGCAAATGCACTGATCTATCACGCGAAACAGCGATTCCGCACAGAAATACACTTCTGAAACGAAGAATCGTCGAATCTGACATAAGCTCGAATAAAGGGTGAGCGTGCTTGCCGAATCGGAGTTTCCGTACCAATTTCGCATATTTGCATACAAATGCACTGACCTAGCACGCTAAACAGCGATTCCGTACAGAAATTCATTTGTGAAACGAATAATCGTCGAATCTGACATAAGCTCGAATAAATACGTGATCCTGCTTGCCTTGTCGGAGTTTCTGTGCCAATTTCGCATATTTGCATACAAATGCACTGATCTAGCACGCGAAACAGCGATTCCGCACAGAAATACACTTCTCAAACGAAGAATCGTCGAATCTGACATAAGCTCGAATAAATTGTGATCGTGCTTGCCGGGTCGGAGTTTCTATTCCAATTTCGCATACTTGCATGCAAATGCACTGATATAGCACGCGAAACATCAATTCCGCACAGAAATACACTTCTGAAAGGAAGAATCGTCGAATCTGACATAAGCTCGAATAAAGGGTGATCGTGCTTGCCGCATCGGAGTTTCCGTACCAATTTCGCATATTTGCATACAAATGCACTGATCTAGCACGCTAAACAGCGATTCTGTACAGAAATTCATTTGTGAAACGAATAGTCGTCGTATCTGACATAAGCTCGAATAAATCGTGATCGTGCTTGCCTTGTCGGAGTTTCTGTGCCAATTTCGCATATTTGCATGCAATTGCACTGATCTAGCACGCGAAACAGCGATTCCGCACAGAAATTCATTTGTGAAACGAAGAATCGTCGAATCTGACATAAACTCGAATAAATCGTGATCGTGCTTGCCGAATCGGAGTTTTCGTGCCAATTTCGCATATTTGCATGAAAATGCACTGATCTATCACGCGAAACAGCGATTCCGCACAGAAATACACTTCTGAAACGAAGAATCGTCGAATCTGACATAGGCTCGAATAAATTGTGATCGTGCATGCCGGGTCGGAGTTTCTATTCCAATTTCGCATACTTGCATGCAAATGCACTGATATAGCACGCGAAACATCAATTCCGCACAGAAATACACTTCTGAAAGGAAGAATCGTCGAATCTGACATAAGCTCGAATAAAGGGTGATCGTGCTTGCCGCATCGGAGTTTCCGTACCAATTTCGCATATTTGCATACAAATGCACTGATCTAGCACGCTAAACAGCGATTCTGTACAGAAATTCATTTGTGAAACGAATAATCGTCGAATCTGACATAAGCTCGAATAAGTCGTGATCCTGCTTGCCTTGTCGGAGTTTCTGTGCCAATTTCGCATATTTGCATACAAATGCACTGATCTAGCACGCTAGACAGCGATTCCGCACAGAGATACACATCTGAAACGAATAGTCGTCGTATCTGACATAAGCTCGAATAAATCGTGATCGTGCTTGCCGAATCTGAGTTTTCGTGCCAATTTCGCATATTTACATGCAAATGCACTGATCTATCACGCGAAACAGCGATTCCGCACAGAAATACACTTCTCAAACGAAGAATCGTCGAATCTGACATAAGCTCGAATAAAGGGTAAGCGTGCTTGCCGAATCGGAGTTTCCGTACCAATTTCGCATATTTGCATACAAATGCACTGATCTAGCACGCTAAACAGCGATTCCGTACAGAAATTCATTTGTGAAACGAATAATCGTCGAATCTGACATAAGCTCGAATAAATACGTGATCCTGCTTGCCTTGTCGGAGTTTCTGTGCCAATTTCGCATATCTGCATACAAATGCACTGATCTAGCACGCTAAACAGCGATTCCGTACAGAAATTTATTTGTGAAGCGAATAAACGTCGAATCTGAAATAAGCTCGAATAAATCGTGATCGTGCTTGCCGAATCGGAGTTTTCGTACCAATTTCGCATATTTGCATGCAAATGCACTGATCTATCACGCGAAACAGCGATTCCGCACAGAAATACACTTCTGAAACGAAGAATCGTCGAATCTGACATAAGCTCGAATAAAGGGTGAGCGTGCTTGCCGAATCGGAGTTTCCGTACCAATTTCGCATATTTGCATACAAATGCACTGACCTAGCACGCTAAACAGCGATTCCGTACAGAAATTCATTTGTGAAACGAATAATCGTCGAATCTGACATAAGCTCGAATAAATACGTGATCCTGCTTGCCTTGTCGGAGTTTCTGTGCCAATTTCGCATATTTGCATACAAATGCACTGATCTAGCACGCTAAACAGCGATTCCGAACAGAAATACACTTCTCAAACGAAGAATCGTCGAATCTGACATAAGCTCGAATAAAGGGTGATCGTGCTTGCCGCATCGGAGTTTCCGTACCAATTTCGCATATTTGCATACAAATGCACTGATCTAGCACGCTAAACACCGATTCTGTACAGAAATTCATTTGTGAAACGAATAATCGTCGAATCTGACATAAGCTCGAATAAGTCGTGATCCTGCTTGCCTTGTCGGAGTTTCTGTGCCAATTTCGCATATTTGCATACAAATGCACTGATCTATCACGCTAAACAGCGATTCCGTACAGAAATACACTTCTGAAACGAATAGTCGTCGTATCTGACATAAGCTCGAATAAATCGTGATCATGCTTGCCTTGTCGGAGTTTCTGTGCCAATTTCGCATATTTTCATGCAATTGCACTGATCTAGCACGCGAAACAGCGATTCCGCACAGAAATTCATTTGTGAAACGAAGAATCGTCGAATCTGACATAAACTCGAATAAATCGTGATCGTGCTTGCCGAATCGGAGTTTTCGTGCCAATTTCACATATTTGCATGAAAATGCACTGATCTATCACGCGAAACAGCGATTCCGCACAGAAATACACTTCTGAAACGAAGAATCGTCGAATCTGACATAAGCTCGAATAAATACGTGATCCTGCTTGCCGAATCGGAGTTTCTGTGCCAATTTCGCATATTTGCATACAAATGCACTGATCTAGCACGCTAAACAGCGATTCCGCACAGAAATACACTTCTCAAACGAAGAATCGTCGAATCTGACATAAGCTCGAATAAATCGTGACCGTGCTTGCCGAATCGGAGTTTCCGTGCCAATTTCGCATATTTGCATGGAAATGCACTGATATAGCACGCGAAACATCAATTCCGCACAGAAATACACTTCTGAAAGGAAGAATCGTCGAATCTGACATAAGCTCGAATAAATCGTGATCGTGATTGCCGGGTCGGAGTTTCTATTCCAATTTCTCATACTTGCATGCTAATGCACTGATCTAGAGCGCGAAACAGCGATTCCGCACAGAAATACACTTCTCAAACGAAGAATCGTCGAATCTGACATAAGCTCGAATAAAGGGTGATCGTGCTTGCCGCATCGGAGTTTCCGTACCAATTTCGCATATTTGCATACAAATGCACTGATCTAGCACGCTAAACAGCGATTCTGTACAGAAATTCATTTGTGAAACGAAGAATCGTCGAATGTGACATAGGCTCGAATAAATTGTGATCGTGCTTGCCGGGTCGGAGTTTCTATTCCAATTTCGCATACTTGCATGCAAATGCACTGATATAGCACGCGAAACATCAATTCCGCACAGAAATACACTTCTGAAAGGAAGAATCGTCGAATCTGACATAAGCTCGAATAAATCGTGATCGTGATTGCCGGGTCGGAGTTTCTATTCCAATTTCTCATACTTGCATGCAAATGCACTGATCTAGCGCGCGAAACAGCGATTCCGCACAGAAATACACTTCTCAAACGAAGAATCGTCGAATCTGACATAAGCTCGAATAAAGGGTGATCGTGCTTGCCGCATCGGAGTTTCCGTACCAATTTCGCATATTTGTATACAAATGCACTGATCTAGCACGCTAAACACCGATTCTGTACAGAAATTCATTTGTGAAACGAATAATCGTCGAATCTGACATAAGCTCGAATAAGTCGTGATCCTGCTTGCCTTGTCGGAGTTTCTGTGCCAATTTCGCATATTTGCATACAAATGCACTGATCTAGCACGCTAAACAGCGATTCCGCACAGAAATACACTTCTGAAACGAATAGTCGTCGTATCTGACATAAGCTCGAATAAATCGTGATCGTGCTTGCCTTGTCGGAGTTTCTGTGCCAATTTCGCATATTTGCATGCAATTGCACTGATCTAGCACGCGAAACAGCGATTCCGCACAGAAATTCATTTGTGAAACGAAGAATCGTCGAATCTGACATAAACTCGAATAAATCGTGATCGTGCTTGCCGAATCGGAGTTTTCGTGCCAATTTCGCATATTTGCATGGAAATGCACTGATCTATCACGCGAAACAGCGATTCCGCACAGAAATACACTTCTGAAACGAAGAATCGTCGAATCTGACATAGGCTCGAATAATATCGTGATCGTGATTGCCGGGTCGGAGTTTCTATTCCAATTTCTCATACTTGCATGCAAATGCACTGATCTAGCGCGCGAAACAGCGATTCCGCACAGAAATACACTTCTCAAACGAAGAATCGTCGAATCTGACATAAGCTCGAATAAAGGGTGAGCGTGCTTGCCGAATCGGAGTTTCCGTACCAATTTCGCATATTTGCATACAAATGCACTGATCTAGCACGCTAAACAGCGATTCCGTACAGAAATTCATTTGTGAAACGAATAATCGTCGAATCTGACATAAGCTCGAATAAATACGTGATCCTGCTTGCCTTGTCGGAGTTTCTGTGCCAATTTCGCATATTTGCATACAAATGCACTGATCTAGCACGCTAAACAGCGATTCCGTACAGAAATACACTTCTCAAACGAAGAATCGTCGAATCTGACATAAGCTCGAATAAAGGGTGATCGTGCTTGCCGCATCGGAGTTTCTGTGCCAATTTCGCATATTTGCATACAAATGCACTGATCTAGCACGCTAAACAGCGATTCCGCACAGAAATACACTTCTGAAACGAATAGTCGTCGTATCTGACATAAGCTCGAATAAATCGTGATCGTGCTTGCCTTGTCGGAGTTTCTGTGCCAATTTCGCATATTTGCATACAAATGCACTGATCTAGCACGCTAAACAGCGATTCCGTACAGAAATTCATTTGTGAAACGAATAATCGTCGAATCTGACATAAGCTCGAATAAATACGTGATCCTGCTTGCCTTGTCGGAGTTTCTGTGCCAATTTCGCATATATGCATACAAATGCACTGATCTAGCACGCTAAACAGCGATTCCGTACAGAAATTTATTTGTGAAGCGAATAAACGTCGAATCTGAAATAAGCTCGAATAAATCGTGATCGTGCTTGCCGAATCGGAGTTTTCGTACCAATTTCGCATATTTGCATGCAAATGCACTGATCTATCACGCGAAACAGCGATTCCGCACAGAAATACACTTCTGAAACGAAGAATCGTCGAATCTGACATAAGCTCGAATAAAGGGTGAGCGTGCTTGCCGAATCGGAGTTTCCGTACCAATTTCGCATATTTGCATACAAATGCACTGACCTAGCACGCTAAACAGCGATTCCGTACAGAAATTCATTTGTGAAACGAATAATCGTCGAATCTGACATAAGCTCGAATAAATACGTGATCCTGCTTGCCTTGTCGGAGTTTCTGTGCCAATTTCGCATATTTGCATACAAATGCACTGATCTAGCACGCGAAACAGCGATTCCGCACAGAAATACACTTCTCAAACGAAGAATCGTCGAATCTGACATAAGCTCGAATAAATTGTGATCGTGCTTGCCGGGTCGGAGTTTCTATTCCAATTTCGCATACTTGCATGCAAATGCACTGATATAGCACGCGAAACATCAATTCCGCACAGAAATACACTTCTGAAAGGAAGAATCGTCGAATCTGACATAAGCTCGAATAAAGGGTGATCGTGCTTGCCGCATCGGAGTTTCCGTACCAATTTCGCATATTTGCATACAAATGCACTGATCTAGCACGCTAAACAGCGATTCTGTACAGAAATTCATTTGTGAAACGAATAATCGTCGAATCTGACATAAGCTCGAATAAGTCGTGATCCTGCTTGCCTTGTCGGAGTTTCTGTGCCAATTTCGCATATTTGCATACAAATGCACTGATCTAGCACGCTAAACAGCGATTCCGCACAGAGATACACTTCTGAAACGAATAGTCGTCGTATCTGACATAAGCTCGAATAAATCGTGATCGTGCTTGCCGAATCTGAGTTTTCGTGCCAATTTCGCATATTTACATGCAAATGCACTGATCTATCACGCGAAACAGCGATTCCGCACAGAAATACACTTCTCAAACGAAGAATCGTCGAATCTGACATAAGCTCGAATAAAGGGTAAGCGTGCTTGCCGAATCGGAGTTTCCGTACCAATTTCGCATATTTGCATACAAATGCACTGATCTAGCACGCTAAACAGCGATTCCGCACAGAGATACACTTCTGAAACGAATAGTCGTCGTATCTGACATAAGCTCGAATAAATCGTGATCGTGCTTGCCGAATCTGAGTTTTCGTGCCAATTTCGCATATTTACATGCAAATGCACTGATCTATCACGCGAAACAGCGATTCCGCACAGAAATACACTTCTCAAACGAAGAATCGTCGAATCTGACATAAGCTCGAATAAAGGGTAAGCGTGCTTGCCGAATCGGAGTTTCCGTACCAATTTCGCATATTTGCATACAAATGCACTGATCTAGCACGCTAAACAGCGATTCCGTACAGAAATTCATTTGTGAAACGAATAATCGTCGAATCTGACATAAGCTCGAATAAATACGTGATCCTGCTTGCCTTGTAGGAGTTTCTGTGCCAATTTCGCATATCTGCATACAAATGCACTGATCTAGCACGCTAAACAGCGATTCCGTACAGAAATTTATTTGTGAAGCGAATAAACGTCGAATCTGAAATAAGCTCGAATAAATCGTGATCGTGCTTGCCGAATCGGAGTTTTCGTACCAATTTCGCATATTTGCATGCAAATGCACTGATCTATCACGCGAAACAGCGATTCCGCACAGAAATACACTTCTGAAACGAAGAATCGTCGAATCTGACATAAGCTCGAATAAAGGGTGAGCGTGCTTGCCGAATCGGAGTTTCCGTACCAATTTCGCATATTTGCATACAAATGCACTGACCTAGCACGCTAAACAGCGATTCCGTACGGAAATTCATTTGTGAAACGAATAATCGTCGAATCTGACATAAGCTCGAATAAATACGTGATCCTGCTTGCCTTGTCGGAGTTTCTGTGCCAATTTCGCATATTTGCATACAAATGCACTGATCTAGCACGCGAAACAGCGATTCCGCACAGAAATACACTTCTCAAACGAAGAATCGTCGAATCTGACATAAGCTCGAATAAATTGTGATCGTGCATGCCGGGTCGGAGTTTCTATTCCAATTTCGCATACTTGCATGCAAATGCACTGATATAGCACGCGAAACATCAATTCCGCACAGAAATACACTTCTGAAAGGAAGAATCGTCGAATCTGACATAAGCTCGAATAAAGGGTGATCGTGCTTGCCGCATCGGAGTTTCCGTACCAATTTCGCATATTTGCATACAAATGCACTGATCTAGCACGCTAAACAGCGATTCTGTACAGAAATTCATTTGTGAAACGAATAATCGTCGAATCTGACATAAGCTCGAATAAGTCGTGATCCTGCTTGCCTTGTCGGAGTTTCTGTGCCAATTTCGCATATTTGCATACAAATGCACTGATCTAGCACGCTAGACAGCGATTCCGCACAGAGATACACTTCTGAAACGAATAGTCGTCGTATCTGACATAAGCTCGAATAAATCGTGATCGTGCTTGCCTTGTCGGAGTTTCTGTGCCAATTTCGCATATTTGCATACAAATGCACTGATCTAGCACGCTAAACAGCGATTCCGAACAGAAATACACTTCTCAAACGAAGAATCGTCGAATCTGACATAAGCTCGAATAAAGGGTGATCGTGCTTGCCGCATCGGAGTTTCCGTACCAATTTCGCATATTTGCATACAAATGCACTGATCTAGCACGCTAAACACCGATTCTGTACAGAAATTCATTTGTGAAACGAATAATCGTCGAATCTGACATAAGCTCGAATAAGTCGTGATCCTGCTTGCCTTGTCGGAGTTTCTGTGCCAATTTCGCATATTTGCATACAAATGCACTGATCTATCACGCTAAACAGCGATTCCGTACAGAAATACACTTCTGAAACGAATAGTCGTCGTATCTGACATAAGCTCGAATAAATCGTGATCATGCTTGCCTTGTCGGAGTTTCTGTGCCAATTTCGCATATTTTCATGCAATTGCACTGATCTAGCACGCGAAACAGCGATTCCGCACAGAAATTCATTTGTGAAACGAAGAATCGTCGAATCTGACATAAACTCGAATAAATCGTGATCGTGCTTGCCGAATCGGAGTTTTCGTGCCAATTTCGCATATTTGCATGAAAATGCACTGATCTATCACGCGAAACAGCGATTCCGCACAGAAATACACTTCTGAAACGAAGAATCGTCGAATCTGACATAAGCTCGAATAAATACGTGATCCTGCTTGCCGAATCGGAGTTTCTGTGCCAATTTCGCATATTTGCATACAAATGCACTGATCTAGCACGCTAAACAGCGATTCCGCACAGAAATACACTTCTCAAACGAAGAATCGTCGAATCTGACATAAGCTCGAATAAATCGTGATCGTGCTTGCCGAATCGGAGTTTCCGTGCCAATTTCGCATATTTGCATGGAAATGCACTGATATAGCACGCGAAACATCAATTCCGCACAGAAATACACTTCTGAAAGGAAGAATCGTCGAATCTGACATAAGCTCGAATAAATCGTGATCGTGATTGCCGGGTCGGAGTTTCTATTCCAATTTCTCATACTTGCATGCTAATGCACTGATCTAGAGCGCGAAACAGCGATTCCGCACAGAAATACACTTCTCAAACGAAGAATCGTCGAATCTGACATAAGCTCGAATAAAGGGTGATCGTGCTTGCCGCATCGGAGTTTCCGTACCAATTTCGCATATTTGCATACAAATGCACTGATCTAGCACGCTAAACAGCGATTCTGTACAGAAATTCATTTGTGAAACGAATAATCGTCGAATCTGACATAAGCTCGAATAAGTCGTGATCCTGCTTGCCTTGTCGGAGTTCCTGTGCCAATTTCGCATATTTGCATACAAATGCACTGATCTAGCACGCTAGACAGCGATTCCGCACAGTAATACACTTCTGAAACGAATAGTCGTCGTATCTGACATAAGCTCGAATAAATCGTGATCGTGCTTGCCTTGTCGGAGTTTCTGTGCCAATTTCGCATATTTGCATGCAATTGCACTGATCTAGCACGCGAAACAGCGATTCCGCACAGAAATTCATTTGTGAAACGAAGAATCGTCGAATCTGACATAAACTCGAATAAATCGTGATCGTGCTTGCCGAATCGGAGTTTCCGTGCCAATTTCGCATATTTGCATGGAAATGCACCGATCTTGCACGCGAAACAGCGATTCCGCACAGAAATACACTTCTGAAACGAAGAATCGTCGAATGTGACATAGGCTCGAATAAATTGTGATCGTGCTTGCCGGGTCGGAGTTTCTATTCCAATTTCGCATACTTGCATGCAAATGCACTGATATAGCACGCGAAACATCAATTCCGCACAGAAATACACTTCTGAAAGGAAGAATCGTCGAATCTGACATAAGCTCGAATAAATCGTGATCGTGATTGCCGGGTCGGAGTTTCTATTCCAATTTCTCATACTTGCATGCAAATGCACTGATCTAGCGCGCGAAACAGCGATTCCGCACAGAAATACACTTCTCAAACGAAGAATCGTCGAATCTGACATAAGCTCGAATAAAGGGTGATCGTGCTTGCCGCATCGGAGTTTCCGTACCAATTTCGCATATTTGCATACAAATGCACTGATCTAGCACGCTAAACAGCGATTCTGTACAGAAATTCATTTGTGAAACGAATAATCGTCGAATCTGACATAAGCTCGAATAAGTCGTGATCCTGCTTGCCTTGTCGGAGTTTCTGTGCCAATTTCGCATATTTGCATACAAATGCACTGATCTATCACGCGAAACAGCGATTCCGAACAGAAATACACTTCTGAAACGAAGAATCGTCGAATCTGACATAAGCTCGAATAAATCGTGATCGTGATTGCCGGGTCGGAGTTTCTATTCCAATTTCTCATACTTGCATGCAAATGCACTGATCTAGCGCGCGAAACAGCGATTCCGCACAGAAATACACTTCTCAAACGAAGAATCGTCGAATCTGACATAAGCTCGAATAAAGGGTGAGCGTGCTTGCCGAATCGGAGTTTCCGTACCAATTTCGCATATTTGCATACAAATGCACTGATCTAGCACGCTAAACAGCGATTCCGTACAGAAATTCATTTGTGAAACGAATAATCGTCGAATCTGACATAAGCTCGAATAAATACGTGATCCTGCTTGCCTTGTCGGAGTTTCTGTGCCAATTTCGCATATTTGCATACAAATGCACTGATCTAGCACGCTAAACAGCGATTCCGCACAGAAATACACTTCTCAAACTGAAGAATCGTCGAATCTGACATAGGCTCGAATAATATCGTGATCGTGATTGCCGGGTCGGAGTTTCTATTCCAATTTCTCATACTTGCATGCAAATGCACTGATCTAGCGCGCGAAACAGCGATTCCGCACAGAAATACACTTCTCAAACGAAGAATCGTCGAATCTGACATAAGCTCGAATAAAGGGTGAGCGTGCTTGCCGAATCGGAGTTTCCGTACCAATTTCGCATATTTGCATACAAATGCACTGATCTAGCACGCTAAACAGCGATTCCGTACAGAAATTCATTTGTGAAACGAATAATCGTCGAATCTGACATAAGCTCGAATAAATACGTGATCCTGCTTGCCTTGTCGGAGTTTCTGTGCCAATTTCGCATATTTGCATACAAATGCACTGATCTAGCACGCTAAACAGCGATTCCGTACAGAAATACACTTCTCAAACGAAGAATCGTCGAATCTGACATAAGCTCGAATAAAGGGTGATCGTGCTTGCCGCATCGGAGTTTCTGTGCCAATTTCGCATATTTGCATACAAATGCACTGATCTAGCACGCTAAACAGCGATTCCGCACAGAAATACACTTCTGAAACGAATAGTCGTCGTATCTGACATAAGCTCGAATAAATCGTGATCGTGCTTGCCTTGTCGGAGTTTCTGTGCCAATTTCGCATATTTGCATACAAATGCACTGATCTAGCACGCTAAACAGCGATTCCGTACAGAAATTCATTTGTGAAACGAATAATCGTCGAATCTGACATAAGCTCGAATAAATACGTGATCCTGCTTGCCTTGTCGGAGTTTCTGTGCCAATTTCGCATATATGCATACAAATGCACTGATCTAGCACGCTAAACAGCGATTCCGTACAGAAATTTATTTGTGAAGCGAATAAACGTCGAATCTGAAATAAGCTCGAATAAATCGTGATCGTGCTTGCCGAATCGGAGTTTTCGTACCAATTTCGCATATTTGCATGCAAATGCACTGATCTATCACGCGAAACAGCGATTCCGCACAGAAATACACTTCTGAAACGAAGAATCGTCGAATCTGACATAAGCTCGAATAAAGGGTGAGCGTGCTTGCCGAATCGGAGTTTCCGTACCAATTTCGCATATTTGCATACAAATGCACTGACCTAGCACGCTAAACAGCGATTCCGTACAGAAATTCATTTGTGAAACGAATAATCGTCGAATCTGACATAAGCTCGAATAAATACGTGATCCTGCTTGCCTTGTCGGAGTTTCTGTGCCAATTTCGCATATTTGCATACAAATGCACTGATCTAGCACGCGAAACAGCGATTCCGCACAGAAATACACTTCTCAAACGAAGAATCGTCGAATCTGACATAAGCTCGAATAAATTGTGATCGTGCTTGCCGGGTCGGAGTTTCTATTCCAATTTCGCATACTTGCATGCAAATGCACTGATATAGCACGCGAAACATCAATTCCGCACAGAAATACACTTCTGAAAGGAAGAATCGTCGAATCTGACATAAGCTCGAATAAAGGGTGATCGTGCTTGCCGCATCGGAGTTTCCGTACCAATTTCGCATATTTGCATACAAATGCACTGATCTAGCACGCTAAACAGCGATTCTGTACAGAAATTCATTTGTGAAACGAATAGTCGTCGTATCTGACATAAGCTCGAATAAATCGTGATCGTGCTTGCCTTGTCGGAGTTTCTGTGCCAATTTCGCATATTTGCATGCAATTGCACTGATCTAGCACGCGAAACAGCGATTCCGCACAGAAATTCATTTGTGAAACGAAGAATCGTCGAATCTGACATAAACTCGAATAAATCGTGATCGTGCTTGCCGAATCGGAGTTTTCGTGCCAATTTCGCATATTTGCATGAAAATGCACTGATCTATCACGCGAAACAGCGATTCCGCACAGAAATACACTTCTGAAACGAAGAATCGTCGAATCTGACATAGGCTCGAATAAATTGTGATCGTGCATGCCGGGTCGGAGTTTCTATTCCAATTTCGCATACTTGCATGCAAATGCACTGATATAGCACGCGAAACATCAATTCCGCACAGAAATACACTTCTGAAAGGAAGAATCGTCGAATCTGACATAAGCTCGAATAAAGGGTGATCGTGCTTGCCGCATCGGAGTTTCCGTACCAATTTCGCATATTTGCATACAAATGCACTGATCTAGCACGCTAAACAGCGATTCTGTACAGAAATTCATTTGTGAAACGAATAATCGTCGAATCTGACATAAGCTCGAATAAGTCGTGATCCTGCTTGCCTTGTCGGAGTTTCTGTGCCAATTTCGCATATTTGCATACAAATGCACTGATCTAGCACGCTAAACAGCGATTCCGCACAGAGATACACTTCTGAAACGAATAGTCGTCGTATCTGACATAAGCTCGAATAAATCGTGATCGTGCTTGCCGAATCTGAGTTTTCGTGCCAATTTCGCATATTTACATGCAAATGCACTGATCTATCACGCGAAACAGCGATTCCGCACAGAAATACACTTCTCAAACGAAGAATCGTCGAATCTGACATAAGCTCGAATAAAGGGTAAGCGTGCTTGCCGAATCGGAGTTTCCGTACCAATTTCGCATATTTGCATACAAATGCACTGATCTAGCACGCTAAACAGCGATTCCGTACAGAAATTCATTTGTGAAACGAATAATCGTCGAATCTGACATAAGCTCGAATAAATACGTGATCCTGCTTGCCTTGTCGGAGTTTCTGTGCCAATTTCGCATATCTGCATACAAATGCACTGATCTAGCACGCTAAACAGCGATTCCGTACAGAAATTTATTTGTGAAGCGAATAAACGTCGAATCTGAAATAAGCTCGAATAAATCGTGGTCGTGCTTGCCGAATCGGAGTTTTCGTACCAATTTCGCATATTTGCATGCAAATGCACTGATCTATCACGCGAAACAGCGATTCCGCACAGAAATACACTTCTGAAACGAAGAATCGTCGAATCTGACATAAGCTCGAATAAAGGGTGAGCGTGCTTGCCGAATCGGAGTTTCCGTACCAATTTCGCATATTTGCATACAAATGCACTGACCTAGCACGCTAAACAGCGATTCCGTACAGAAATTCATTTGTGAAACGAATAATCGTCGAATCTGACATAAGCTCGAATAAATACGTGATCCTGCTTGCCTTGTCGGAGTTTCTGTGCCAATTTCGCATATTTGCATACAAATGCACTGATCTAGCACGCGAAACAGCGATTCCGCACAGAAATACACTTCTCAAACGAAGAATCGTCGAATCTGACATAAGCTCGAATAAATTGTGATCGTGCATGCCGGGTCGGAGTTTCTATTCCAATTTCGCATACTTGCATGCAAATGCACTGATATAGCACGCGAAACATCAATTCCGCACAGAAATACACTTCTGAAAGGAAGAATCGTCGAATCTGACATAAGCTCGAATAAAGGGTGATCGTGCTTGCCGCATCGGAGTTTCCGTACCAATTTCGCATATTTGCATACAAATGCACTGATCTAGCACGCTAAACAGCGATTCTGTACAGAAATTCATTTGTGAAACGAATAATCGTCGAATCTGACATAAGCTCGAATAAGTCGTGATCCTGCTTGCCTTGTCGGAGTTTCTGTGCCAATTTCGCATATTTGCATACAAATGCACTGATCTAGCACGCTAGACAGCGATTCCGCACAGAGATACACTTCTGAAACGAATAGTCGTCGTATCTGACATAAGCTCGAATAAATCGTGATCGTGCTTGCCTTGTCGGAGTTTCTGTGCCAATTTCGCATATTTGCATACAAATGCACTGATCTAGCACGCTAAACAGCGATTCCGAACAGAAATACACTTCTCAAACGAAGAATCGTCGAATCTGACATAAGCTCGAATAAAGGGTGATCGTGCTTGCCGCATCGGAGTTTCCGTACCAATTTCGCATATTTGCATACAAATGCACTGATCTAGCACGCTAAACACCGATTCTGTACAGAAATTCATTTGTGAAACGAATAATCGTCGAATCTGACATAAGCTCGAATAAGTCGTGATCCTGCTTGCCTTGTCGGAGTTTCTGTGCCAATTTCGCATATTTGCATACAAATGCACTGATCTATCACGCTAAACAGCGATTCCGTACAGAAATACACTTCTGAAACGAATAGTCGTCGTATCTGACATAAGCTCGAATAAATCGTGATCATGCTTGCCTTGTCGGAGTTTCTGTGCCAATTTCGCATATTTTCATGCAATTGCACTGATCTAGCACGCGAAACAGCGATTCCGCACAGAAATTCATTTGTGAAACGAAGAATCGTCGAATCTGACATAAACTCGAATAAATCGTGATCGTGCTTGCCGAATCGGAGTTTTCGTGCCAATTTCGCATATTTGCATGAAAATGCACTGATCTATCACGCGAAACAGCGATTCCGCACAGAAATACACTTCTGAAACGAAGAATCGTCGAATCTGACATAAGCTCGAATAAATACGTGATCCTGCTTGCCGAATCGGAGTTTCTGTGCCAATTTCGCATATTTGCATACAAATGCTCTGATCTAGCACGCTAAACAGCGATTCCGCACAGAAATACACTTCTCAAACGAAGAATCGTCGAATCTGACATAAGCTCGAATAAATCGTGATCGTGCTTGCCGAATCGGAGTTTCCGTGCCAATTTCGCATATTTGCATGGAAATGCACTGATATAGCACGCGAAACATCAATTCCGCACAGAAATACACTTCTGAAAGGAAGAATCGTCGAATCTGACATAAGCTCGAATAAATCGTGATCGTGATTGCCGGGTCGGAGTTTCTATTCCAATTTCTCATACTTGCATGCTAATGCACTGATCTAGAGCGCGAAACAGCGATTCCGCACAGAAATACACTTCTCAAACGAAGAATCGTCGAATCTGACATAAGCTCGAATAAAGGGTGATCGTGCTTGCCGCATCGGAGTTTCCGTACCAATTTCGCATATTTGCATACAAATGCACTGATCTAGCACGCTAAACAGCGATTCTGTACAGAAATTCATTTGTGAAACGAATAATCGTCGAATCTGACATAAGCTCGAATAAGTCGTGATCCTGCTTGCCTTGTCGGAGTTCCTGTGCCAATTTCGCATATTTGCATACAAATGCACTGATCTAGCACGCTAGACAGCGATTCCGCACAGTAATACACTTCTGAAACGAATAGTCGTCGTATCTGACATAAGCTCGAATAAATCGTGATCGTGCTTGCCTTGTCGGAGTTTCTGTGCCAATTTCGCATATTTGCATGCAATTGCACTGATCTAGCACGCGAAACAGCGATTCCGCACAGAAATTCATTTGTGAAACGAAGAATCGTCGAATCTGACATAAACTCGAATAAATCGTGATCGTGCTTGCCGAATCGGAGTTTCCGTGCCAATTTCGCATATTTGCATGGAAATGCACCGATCTTGCACGCGAAACAGCGATTCCGCACAGAAATACACTTCTGAAACGAAGAATCGTCGAATGTGACATAGGCTCGAATAAATTGTGATCGTGCTTGCCGGGTCGGAGTTTCTATTCCAATTTCGCATACTTGCATGCAAATGCACTGATATAGCACGCGAAACATCAATTCCGCACAGAAATACACTTCTGAAAGGAAGAATCGTCGAATCTGACATAAGCTCGAATAAATCGTGATCGTGATTGCCGGGTCGGAGTTTCTATTCCAATTTCTCATACTTGCATGCAAATGCACTGATCTAGCGCGCGAAACAGCGATTCCGCACAGAAATACACTTCTCAAACGAAGAATCGTCGAATCTGACATAAGCTCGAATAAAGGGTGATCGTGCTTGCCGCATCGGAGTTTCCGTACCAATTTCGCATATTTGCATACAAATGCACTGATCTAGCACGCTAAACAGCGATTCTGTACAGAAATTCATTTGTGAAACGAATAATCGTCGAATCTGACATAAGCTCGAATAAGTCGTGATCCTGCTTGCCTTGTCGGAGTTTCTGTGCCAATTTCGCATATTTGCATACAAATGCACTGATCTATCACGCGAAACAGCGATTCCGAACAGAAATACACTTCTGAAACGAAGAATCGTCGAATCTGACATAAGCTCGAATAAATCGTGATCGTGATTGCCGGGTCGGAGTTTCTATTCCAATTTCTCATACTTGCATGCAAATGCACTGATCTAGCGCGCGAAACAGCGATTCCGCACAGAAATACACTTCTCAAACGAAGAATCGTCGAATCTGACATAAGCTCGAATAAAGGGTGAGCGTGCTTGCCGAATCGGAGTTTCCGTACCAATTTCGCATATTTGCATACAAATGCACTGATCTAGCACGCTAAACAGCGATTCCGTACAGAAATTCATTTGTGAAACGAATAATCGTCGAATCTGACATAAGCTCGAATAAATACGTGATCCTGCTTGCCTTGTCGGAGTTTCTGTGCCAATTTCGCATATTTGCATACAAATGCACTGATCTAGCACGCTAAACAGCGATTCCGCACAGAAATACACTTCTCAAACGAAGAATCGTCGAATCTGTCATAAGCTCGAATAAATCGTGATCGTGCTTGCCGAATCGGAGTTTCCGTGCCAATTTCGCATATTTGCATGGAAATGCACTGATCTTGCACGCGAAACAGCGATTCCGTACAGAAATACACTTCTGAAACGAAGAATCGTCGAATGTGACATAGGCTCGAATAAATTGTGATCGTGCTTGCCGGGTCGGAGTTTCTATTCCAATTTCGCATACTTGCATGCAAATGCACTGATATAGCACGCGAAACATCAATTCCGCACAGAAATACACTTCTGAAAGGAATAATCGTCGAATCTGACATAAGCTCGAATAAATACGTGATCCTGCTTGCCTTGTCGGAGTTTCTGTGCCAATTTCGCATATTTGCATACAAATGCACTGATCTAGCACGCTAAACAGCGATTCCGCACAGAAATACACTTCTCAAACGAAGAATCGTCGAATCTGACATAAGCTCGAATAAAGGGTGATCGTGCTTGCCGCATCGGAGTTTCCGTACCAATTTCGCATATTTGTATACAAATGCACTGATCTAGCACGCTAAACACCGATTCTGTACAGAAATTCATTTGTGAAACGAATAATCGTCGAATCTGACATAAGCTCGAATAAGTCGTGATCCTGCTTGCCTTGTCGGAGTTTCTGTGCCAATTTCGCATATTTGCATACAAATGCACTGATCTAGCACGCTAAACAGCGATTCCGCACAGAAATACACTTCTGAAACGAATAGTCGTCGTATCTGACATAAGCTCGAATAAATCGTGATCGTGCTTGCCTTGTCGGAGTTTCTGTGCCAATTTCGCATATTTGCATGCAATTGCACTGATCTAGCACGCGAAACAGCGATTCCGCACAGAAATTCATTTGTGAAACGAAGAATCGTCGAATCTGACATAAACTCGAATAAATCGTGATCGTGCTTGCCGAATCGGAGTTTTCGTGCCAATTTCGCATATTTGCATGAAAATGCACTGATCTATCACGCGAAACAGCGATTCCGCACAGAAATACACTTCTGAAACGAAGAATCGTCGAATCTGACATAGGCTCGAATAATATCGTGATCGTGATTGCCGGGTCGGAGTTTCTATTCCAATTTCTCATACTTGCATGCAAATGCACTGATCTAGCGCGCGAAACAGCGATTCCGCACAGAAATACACTTCTCAAACGAAGAATCGTCGAATCTGACATAAGCTCGAATAAAGGGTGAGCGTGCTTGCCGAATCGGAGTTTCCGTACCAATTTCGCATATTTGCATACAAATGCACTGATCTAGCACGCTAAACAGCGATTCCGTACAGAAATTCATTTGTGAAACGAATAATCGTCGAATCTGACATAAGCTCGAATAAATACGTGATCCTGCTTGCCTTGTCGGAGTTTCTGTGCCAATTTCGCATATTTGCATACAAATGCACTGATCTAGCACGCTAAACAGCGATTCCGTACAGAAATACACTTCTCAAACGAAGAATCGTCGAATCTGACATAAGCTCGAATAAAGGGTGATCGTGCTTGCCGCATCGGAGTTTCTGTGCCAATTTCGCATATTTGCATACAAATGCACTGATCTAGCACGCTAAACAGCGATTCCGCACAGAAATACACTTCTGAAACGAATAGTCGTCGTATCTGACATAAGCTCGAATAAATCGTGATCGTGCTTGCCTTGTCGGAGTTTCTGTGCCAATTTCGCATATTTGCATGCAATTGCACTGATCTAGCACGCGAAACAGCGATTCCGCACAGAAATTCATTTGTGAGACGAAGAATCGTCGAATCTGACATAAACTCGAATAAATCGTGATCGTGCTTGCCGAATCGGAGTTTCCGTGCCAATTTCGCATATTTGCATGAAAATGCACTGATCTATCACGCGAAACATCAATTCCGCACAGAAATACACTTCTGAAAGGAAGAATCGTCGAATCTGACATAAGCTCGAATAAATCGTGATCGTGATTGCCGGGTCGGAGTTTCTATTCTAATTTCTCATACTTGCATGCAAATGCACTGATCTAGCGCGCGAAACAGCGATTCCGCACAGAAATACACTTCTCAAACGAAGAATCGTCGAATCTGACATAAGCTCGAATAAAGGGTGATCGTGCTTGCCGCATCGGAGTTTCCGTACCAATTTCGCATATTTGCATACAAATGCACTGATCTAGCACGCTAAACACCGATTCTGTACAGAAATTCATTTGTGAAACGAATAATCGTCGAATCTGACATAAGCTCGAATAAGTCGTGATCCTGCTTGCCTTGTCGGAGTTTCTGTGCCAATTTCGCATATTTGCATGAAAATGCACTGATCTATCACGCGAAACATCAATTCCGCACAGAAATACACTTCTGAAAGGAAGAATCGTCGAATCTGACATAAGCTCGAATAAATCGTGATCGTGATTGCCGGGTCGGAGTTTCTATTCTAATTTCTCATACTTGCATGCAAATGCACTGATCTAGCGCGCGAAACAGCGATTCCGCACAGAAATACACTTCTGAAACGAATAGTCGTCGTATCTGACATAAGCTCGAATAAATCGTGATCGTGCTTGCCTTGTCGGAGTTTCTGTGCCAATTTCGCATATTTGCATGCAATTGCACTGATCTAGCACGCGAAACAGCGATTCCGCACAGAAATTCATTTGTGAGACGAAGAATCGTCGAATCTGACATAAACTCGAATAAATCGTGATCGTGCTTGCCGAATCGGAGTTTCCGTGCCAATTTCGCATATTTGCATGAAAATGCACTGATCTATCACGCGAAACATCAATTCCGCACAGAAATACACTTCTGAAAGGAAGAATCGTCGAATCTGACATAAGCTCGAATAAATCGTGATCGTGATTGCCGGGTCGGAGTTTCTATTCTAATTTCTCATACTTGCATGCAAATGCACTGATCTAGCGCGCGAAACAGCGATTCCGCACAGAAATACACTTCTCAAACGAAGAATCGTCGAATCTGACATAAGCTCGAATAAAGGGTGATCGTGCTTGCCGCATCGGAGTTTCCGTACCAATTTCGCATATTTGCATACAAATGCACTGATCTAGCACGCTAAACACCGATTCTGTACAGAAATTCATTTGTGAAACGAATAATCGTCGAATCTGACATAAGCTCGAATAAGTCGTGATCCTGCTTGCCTTGTCGGAGTTTCTGTGCCAATTTCGCATATTTGCATACAAATGCACTGATCTAGCACGCTAAACAGCGATTCCGCACAGAAATACACTTCTGAAACGAATAGTCGTCGTATCTGACATAAGCTCGAATAAATCGTGATCGTGCTTGCCTTGTCGGAGTTTCTGTGCCAATTTCGCATATTTGCATGCAATTGCACTGATCTAGCACGCGAAACAGCGATTCCGCACAGAAATTCATTTGTGAAACGAAGAATCGTCGAATCTGACATAAACTCGAATAAATCGCGATCGTGCTTGCCGAATCGGTGTTTTCGTGCCAATTTCGCATATTTGCATGAAAATGCACTGATCTATCACGCGAAACAGCGATTCCGCACAGAAATACACTTCTGAAACGAAGAATCGTCGAATCTGACATAGGCTCGAATAATATCGTGATCGTGATTGCCGGGTCGGAGTTTCTATTCCAATTTCTCATACTTGCATGCAAATGCACTGATCTAGCGCGCGAAACAGCGATTCCGCACAGAAATACACTTCTCAAACGAAGAATCGTCGAATCTGACATAAGCTCGAATAAAGGGTGAGCGTGCTTGCCGAATCGGAGTTTCCGTACCAATTTCGCATATTTGCATACAAATGCACTGATCTAGCACGCTAAACAGCGATTCCGTACAGAAATTCATTTGTGAAACGAATAATCGTCGAATCTGACATAAGCTCGAATAAATACGTGATCCTGCTTGCCTTGTCGGAGTTTCTGTGCCAATTTCGCATATTTGCATACAAATGCACTGATCTAGCACGCTAAACAGCGATTCCGTACAGAAATACACTTCTCAAACGAAGAATCGTCGAATCTGACATAAGCTCGAATAAAGGGTGATCGTGCTTGCCGCATCGGAGTTTCTGTGCCAATTTCGCATATTTGCATACAAATGCACTGATCTAGCACGCTAAACAGCGATTCCGCACAGAAATACACTTCTGAAACGAATAGTCGTCGTATCTGACATAAGCTCGAATAAATCGTGATCGTGCTTGCCTTGTCGGAGTTTCTGTGCCAATTTCGCATATTTGCATGCAATTGCACTGATCTAGCACGCGAAACAGCGATTCCGCACAGAAATTCATTTGTGAGACGAAGAATCGTCGAATCTGACATAAACTCGAATAAATCGTGATCGTGCTTGCCGAATCGGAGTTTTCGTGCCAATTTCGCATATTTGCATGAAAATGCACTGATCTATCACGCGAAACAGCGATTCCGCACAGAAATACACTTCTGAAACGAAGAATCGTCGAATCTGACATAAGCTCGAATAAAGGGTGATCGTGCTTGCCGCATCGGAGTTTCCGTACCAATTTCGCATATTTGCATACAAATGCACTGATCTAGCACGCTAAACAGCGATTCTGTACAGAAATTCATTTGTGAAACGAATAATCGTCGAATCTGACATAAGCTCGAATAAGTCGTGATCCTGCTTGCCTTGTCGGAGTTTCTGTGCCAATTTCGCATATTTGCATACAAATGCACTGATCTAGCGCGCGAAACAGCGATTCCGCACAGAAATACACTTCTCAAACGAAGAATCGTCGAATCTGACATAAGCTCGAATAAAGGGTGAGCGTGCTTGCCGAATCGGAGTTTCCGTACCAATTTCGTATATTTGCATACAAATGCACTGATCTAGCACGCTAAACAGCGATTCCGTACAGAAATTCATTTGTGAAACGAATAATCGTCGAATCTGACGTAAGCTCGAATAAATACGTGATCCTGCTTGCCTTGTCGGAGTTTCTGTGCCAATTTCGCATATTTGCATACAAATGCACTGATCTAGCACGCTAAACAGCGATTCCGTACAGAAATACACTTCTCAAACGAAGAATCGTCGAATCTGACATAAGCTCGAATAAAGGGTGATCGTGCTTGCCGCATCGGAGTTTCCGTACCAATTTCGCATATTTGCATACAAATGCACTGGTCTAGCACGCTAAACACCGATTCTGTACAGAAATTCATTTGTGAAACGAATAATCGTCGAATCTGACATAAGCTCGAATAAGTCGTGATCCTGCTTGCCTTGTCGGAGTTTCTGTGCCAATTTCGCATATTTGCATACAAATGCACTGATCTAGCACGCTAAACAGCGATTCCGCACAGAAATACACTTCTGAAACGAATAGTCGTCGTATCTGACATAAGCTCGAATAAATCGTGATCGTGCTTGCCTTGTCGGAGTTTCTGTGCCAATTTCGCATATTTTCATGCAATTGCACTGATCTAGCACGCGAAACAGCGATTCCGCACAGAAATTCATTTGTGAAACGAAGAATCGTCGAATCTGACATAAGCTCGAATAAAGGGTGAGCGTGCTTGCCGAATCGGAGTTTCCGTACCAATTTCGCATATTTGCATACAAATGCACTGATCTAGCACGCTAAACAGCGATTCCGTACAGAAATTCATTTGTGAAACGAATAATCGTCGAATCTGACATAAGCTCGAATAAATACGTGATCCTGCTTGCCTTGTCGGAGTTTCTGTGCCAATTTCGCATATTTGCAAACAAATGCACTGATCTAGCACGCTAAACAGCGATTCCGCACAGAAATACACTTCTCAAACGAAGAATCGTCGAATCTGACATAAGCTCGAATAAATCGTGATCGTGCTTGCCGAATCGGAGTTTCCGTGCCAATTTCGCATATTTGCATGGAAATGCACTGATCTTGCACGCGAAACAGCGATTCCGTACAGAAATACACTTCTGAAACGAAGAATCGTCGAATGTGACATAGGCTCGAATAAATTGTGATCGTGCTTGCCGGGTCGGAGTTTCTATTCCAATTGCGCATACTTGCATGCAAATGCACTGATATAGCAGGCGAAACATCAATTCCGCACAGAAATACACTTCTGAAAGGAAGAATCGTCGAATCTGACATAAGCTCGAATAAAGGGTGAGCGTGCTTGCCGAATCGGAGTTTCCGTACCAATTTCGCATATTTGCATACAAATGCACTGATCTAGCACGCTAAACAGCGATTCCGTACAGAAATTCATTTGTGAAACGAATAATCGTCGAATCTGACATAAGCTCGAATAAATACGTGATCCTGCTTGCCTTGTCGGAGTTTCTGTGCCAATTTCGCATATTTGCAAACAAATGCACTGATCTAGCACGCTAAACAGCGATTCCGCACAGAAATACACTTCTCAAACGAAGAATCGTCGAATCTGACATAAGCTCGAATAAATCGTGATCGTGCTTGCCGAATCGGAGTTTCCGTGCCAATTTCGCATATTTGCATGGAAATGCACTGATCTTGCACGCGAAACAGCGATTCCGTACAGAAATACACTTCTGAAACGAAGAATCGTCGAATGTGACATAGGCTCGAATAAATTGTGATCGTGCTTGCCGGGTCGGAGTTTCTATTCCAATTTCGCATATTTGCATGGAAATGCACTGATCTTGCACGCGAAACAGCGATTCCGTACAGAAATACACTTCTGAAACGAAGAATCGTCGAATGTGACATAGGCTCGAATAAATTGTGATCGTGCTTGCCGGGTCGGAGTTTCTATTCCAATTTCTCATACTTGCATGCAAATGCACTGATATAGCACGCGAAACATCAATTCCGCACAGAAATACAATTCTGAAAGGAAGAATCGCCGAATCTGACATAAGCTCGAATAAAGGGTGATCGTGCTTGCCGCATCGGAGTTTCCGTACCAATTTCGCATATTTGCATACAAATGCACTGATCTAGCACGCTAAACAGCGATTCTGTACAGAAATTCATTTGTGAAACGAATAATCGTCGAATCTGACATAAGCTCGAATAAGTCGTGATCCTGCTTGCCTTGTCGGAGTTTCTGTGCCAATTTCGCATATTTGCATACAAATGCACTGATCTAGCACGCTAGACAGCGATTCCGCACAGAGATACACTTCTGAAACGAATAGTCGTCGTATCTGACATAAGCTCGAATAAATCGTGATCGTGCTTGCCTTGTCGGAGTTTCTGTGCCAATTTCGCATATTTGCATGCAATTGCACTGATCTAGCACGCGAAACAGCGATTCCGCACAGAAATTCATTTGTGAAACGAAGAATCGTCGAATCTGACATAAACTCGAATAAATCGTGATCGTGCTTGCCGAATCGGAGTTTTCGTGCCAATTTCGCATATTTGCATGAAAATGCACTGATCTATCACGCGAAACAGCGATTCCGCACAGAAATACACTTCTGAAACGAAGAATCGTCGAATCTGACATAGGCTCGAATAAATTGTGATCGTGCATGCCGGGTCGGAGTTTCTATTCCAATTTCGCATACTTGCATGCAAATGCACTGATATAGCACGCGAAACAGCGATTCCGTACAGAAATTCATTTGTGAAATGAATAATCGTCGCATCTGACATAAGCTCGAATAAATCGTGATCCTGCTTGCCTTGTCGGAGTTTCTGTGCCAATTTCGCATATTTGCAAACAAATGCACTGATCTAGCACGCTAAACAGCGATTCCGCACAGAAATACACTTCTCAAACGAAGAATCGTCGAATCTGACATAAGCTCGAATAAATCGTGATCGTGCTTGCCGAATCGGAGTTTCCGTGCCAATTTCGCATATTTGCATGGAAATGCACTGATCTTGCACGCGAAACAGCGATTCCGTACAGAAATACACTTCTGAAACGAAGAATCGTCGAATGTGACATAGGCTCGAATAAATTGTGATCGTGCTTGCCGGGTCGGAGTTTCTATTCCAATTTCGCATACTTGCATGCAAATGCACTGATATAGCACGCGAAACATCAATTCCGCACAGAAATACACTTCTGAAAGGAAGAATCGTCGAAACTGACATAAGCTCGAATAAATCGTGATCGTGATTGCCGGGTCGGAGTTTCTATTCCAATTTCTCATACTTGCATGCAAATGCACTGATCTAGCGCGCGAAACAGCGATTCCGCACAGAAATACACTTCTCAAACGAAGAATCGTCGAATCTGACATAAGCTCGAATAAAGGGTGATCGTGCTTGCCGCATCGGAGTTTCCGTACCAATTTCGCATATTTGCATACAAATGCACTGATCTAGCACGCTAAACACCGATTCTGTACAGAAATTCATTTGTGAAACGAATAATCGTCGAATGTGACATAAGCTCGAATAAGTCGTGATCCTGCTTGCCTTGTCGGAGTTTCTGTGCCAATTTCGCATATTTGCATACAAATGCACTGATCTAGCACGCTAAACAGCGATTCCGCACAGAAATACACTTCTGAAACGAATAGTCGTCGTATCTGACATAAGCTCGAATAAATCGTGATCGTGCTTGCCTTGTCGGAGTTTCTGTGCCAATTTCGCATATTTGCATGCAATTGCACTGATCTAGCACGCGAAACAGCGATTCCGCACA
>NW_027470317.1:0-39957 GCF_051020765.1 Lasioglossum baleicum
CAATAGACACCTTAATTCACGGTTTTTATATTAGCGCAAAGAGTCAAACCGTTGCAGAACGATACCTATTCGAATAGAGACAAATTTTTTACCGAAGTCCTTAGCTTCTGAGAAGCTAGCCCGCTGTACAGACGGTGTGACTTCGTGTTCAGAAAAGCAAGTTAGTATTAATTTAGTGGCAGGAACCATAACTTAATATACTAATTATAATACGCATGCATGAAAATATATTGTCCGTCTGCTAACATGTCTACCAATTAGTTTCCGGGAACAGAAAGCAAGACACACGCTACAGCGGGATAGGTTCTCGGAAAGGAAGGTATTCTGTAAAAGGAATGATTTTATATGAACGTTCTTGTTATCCCACGGTTTCACTCCCTTCTTTCTTATTTATACCGCGAATTAAGCGTCCTTTGCGAATGCTGTTCAGCGCGTTTACTCCCGGAATACCTGGCTCGGCCCTCGGAATCACGAGATAGGTGAAGCTATTGATTTAGCTGTTCGTCTCTCACAGAAGGCGGCAACGTTCTCGAATTGTTTGTCCCACGATCTCCTAATTGAAACATGAAATTACGGTACCGTAACTAACATGTGTAATTATTCGTCTCACTGATCACCATGTCATATTCTCGACACACCGGATTAGGCTTTCGCAGGATAAGCTGTTCAGTAAAGCGTTCAGTAAACCTTTATACAAATTGGTAGCGTCCTCTGTCGGTTAAACTCTCAACCTTAATATTCATTCCGTGAAATAAGAAGTCTATTGCAAAGAGGGTCAGCGGATTTACTACTGGAGTACCACGTATGACTCTCGGAATAACAGGATAGGTGTAGCTATTGACTGAGTAGTTCGAATCTCAATGAGGGCGGTAACGTTCTCGAAATGTTTAATACTCGATTATCCAATTTATTCAAGAAGTTAAGGAGCCCATCACTGAAATGTATACTAATTTCTGCATCTCAACACGAAGTTATATCCTCGATGAAGCAGGTGAGGTTCGCGGAAGGTAAGGCCTTCGTTAGAAAGTTTGACTATATACCATTTGGCAACACTCTCAAACGGTTTGACGCTCTGCTATAATATTCAAACAATGAATTAAGATGTCGGATGACAAAACTGTTCAGCACACTTACGCCGGGAGTACCTGGTGTTCCTCTCGGAATCGCAGAATAGGTGAAGCGATAGCGCTCACGATCCGTATGACCATCGAATTTTCTATTCATGCATGGAAATGTAGTGCCAGTCACTGAAACGTATACTAATTTGTCCCTCTGAACACGAAATTATACTCCCGGTACGGTGGGTTATATTTTGGGACGGAAAGGCCGTCGACAAGAAGTTTTACCCCATACCATTACGTAACGTTCTACAAAGGTTTGACCCTGTACTTTAATATCTATAACCTGAAATAGGATGCCTAATGCCAGTAATGTTCTGCGGATTTACTCCCGGTATTCCTGGTTTGATTCTCGGAATCGCAGGATGTGCGAAGCTATTGACTCTGCCGTCCGACTCGCAAAGGAGGTGGGAAAGATTTCGAAGAGTTTGACACTCAATCTTCTCATTTGAACATGAAATTAAGTTGCTCGTCACTAAAATGTATACTACTAGGTTTCCCTTATCACGAAGTCAAACTCTCGATACTGTGGGACGCTTTCTCGGAAGGTAACGTGTTCTGCATAAGCATTGACTTTATAGCAATTGGTAGCGCTCTCTAACGGTTTGTCGCTCTATTTTAATATTAAAACTGTGAATTTAGGTGTCCACTACCAATACAGATCAGCATATTTACAGCCGGAATACCAGGCTTGACTCTGGAAATCAGAGGATTGGTGAAGCTATTGACTTAGCCGATCGAATGTCACAGAAGGTGGCAACGTTCTCAAGCGGTTTCACCCTCGATCTTCTAATTCATACATGAAATTAAGGTGGTCGTCGCTAAAATGTGTACTAGTAATAGTAAATTTAAAAATAAATGTATACTAACCCTCGATGCAGCGGGTTAGGTTCTTCGAGGGTAAGGACATAGGTAAAACTTTTGACATTTTACCAATATGTAAACTTCGACAACGGTTTGAATCTGAACATTGCGAATATTATTACCAATAACGTTCAGCGGACTTTCTCCGGAATACATGGTTTCAATCGCTGAATCACAGGATAGCTAAAGCTATTGACTTAGCCGTTCGACACTTAAAGAAGGTGGTAATGTTCTCGAAAAGACTGTCCCTCGATCTTCTAAGCCATACATGAAATCAATGTGCCCCTGACAAAATTGGATAATAATTTGCTTCTCTGAACACGAGGTTATACTCTCTATGCAACGGGATATGTTCACGGATGGTGAGGCCTTCGGAAAAAAGTTTGATCCTGTACAGGTAGGTAGCAATCTACAGGAGTTTGTCTCAGTACCATAACACTCAAACCATTTATTAAAGTTTCAAATTCCGATACCTTTCAGCGGATTTACTGCCGGAACAGCTGATGACTTTCGGAATCACAGGATAAGTAAAGCTAATAACTTAGGCGTTCGTCTCCTAAACAATGTGGTAACGATCTTGAAAGCCTTGAACCTTGATCTTCTAATTCAAACATAGAATTACGGTGCCGTCACTAAAATGCACACTACTTTGTTTCTCTGGAAACGAAGTTACACTCTCGATAAGGCGGATGAGGTTCGAGGAAGGCAAGGCCTTCCGTAAAACGTTTGACTCAATACCAATTGGTAACGCTCTAAAACGTATTGACGCTTAATATTCAAACCGTGAATTATGGAGTCTATTGACAATACTCTTCTACGGATTTACACGCGGAACACCTGGTTGGACTCTGGAAACCACATGGAAGATGAAGCTGTTGACTTAGCCGCTCGTCTCTCTCAGAAGGTGGTAACGTAATCGAAATGCCTGAGTCTCGATCTTCTACTTGATACTTGAAATTAAGGTGCCCGTCACTAAAATGAATACTAATTTGTTTCGCTGAAGATGAAGCAGGACACTCTCTGTAGCAAGTTATGTATTCGGAAGGGAAGGTATTCCGTAAAAAGAATGACTTCATAACAACTGGTAATGATCACACACGGTTTATCTTTCTACCTTAATGATCAATTCGCGAATTGAGGTGTCTATGGCCTTTACAGTTCAGCCTATTTACTCCCGGAAGGACTGGCATGACTGTCGGAATAACACGATAGGTGAAGCTATTGACCAACATGTGGGTCATTCAAAGAGGGAGCAAACGTTCTGGAACAGGTTGCCCCTCCATCTTCTAATTCATACATGAATTCAAGGTACTTGTCACTAAAATGTATACTACTTTGCTTCTCTGCTCTCGAAATTAAACTCTCGGTACAGTGGGTTATGTTTTCGGAGGGTATGGCCAATAGTAAGAAGTTTGACTCTGTACCATTATGTAATGTTCTACAACGGTTTGACGATGCACTTTAATATCTATAGCCTGAAACAAGATGTCTGATGCCAATACTGTATGGCGGACTAACTCCCGGTATACCTGGTTTGACTCACGGAATCACAGGACGGGGCAAGCTGTTGACTTAACTGGTCGTGTCTGAATCAAGGTGGGAACGTTCTGGAACGGTTTGACTCTCGATATTTATATTTATTCATGAAAATATGGCCTCCGTCTGCTGGTTTGTCTACTAACTTGTTTGCGTGAACAATAAGCATGGCACTCGCTACAGCCTGTTAATTTCTCGGGCGAAAGGGTATTCGGTGAAAAAATGACTTAATACGAATTAGCAATATTCGACGACGGTTTGAGTCTCTACTTTAATATTCATGCAGCGAATTAATGTGTCTACCTGTTACCGGAAGGCAAGGCACTCGGTAAGAAGATAGTCCCTATACCTTTTGGTAATGTTCTCCCACTGTTCGACACTCCACTTTAATATTCATATCGTGAAGTAAGGTGTCTATTGCCAATACCGTTCAGCGGATTTACCCCGGAACATCTGGTTTAACTCTCGGCATCGAAGGATAAGTGAAGCTATTGACTTAGCTTTCCGAATCTCAAAGAAGGTGCTAACGTTCTCGAGCGGTCTGACCATCGATCTTTTAATTCATATACGAAGTTAAGGTGTGCGTCTCGAAAGTGTACACTGGATTGCTTCACTGAACACAAAGTAATAACGATGATATAGCGGGTTAGCTTTTCGGAAGGGAAGGCCTTCGGTAAACAGTTTGGCTCTATACGAATGGGTAACGCTCTACAACGTTGTGATGGTCTGCTTCAATATTCAAACCGTGAGATGAAGTATCTATTGCTAACACTGTTCAGCGAATTTACTCCAGGAATACCTAGCATGACTCTAGTAATCACAGGATAGGTGACCCTTTTGACCTAGCCGTTCAACTATCAATGAAGGTGCTAACGTCCTCAGAAGGTTTGTCCCTCCATCTTCTGATTCACATAAGAAATTAAGTTGCCCGTCACAAAATTTTATACTATTTTGATTCTCTGACAACGAAGTTATACTGTCGATACAGCGGGTTAGTTTTTCGGAGAGTATGGTCTTCGGGAAAGCGTTCGACTTTATAGCAATTCATAAAGTTCACAAACGGTTTCATGCTTTATTTTGATAATCAGACAGTGAATTAAGCTGTCTAATACCAATACTGTTCAGCGGACATTATCCCGGAATACCTGGCTTGACTCTCGGATTTGCAGAATGGGTGAAGCTGTAAACATAGCCGTTCGTCTCTCACAGAAGGTGGCATCGTTCTGGAGCGGTTTGACACTCGATCTTCTAGTTGGTACATGAAGTTAGTGTGCCCGTCTCTGAAATGAATACTAATTTTTTTCACTGAATACGAAGCAATATTCTCGGTACAGCAGGTTACCCTTTTGGCGAGTATGGTCTTCGGTAAAGCGTTTGACTTTACAGCATTTGATAACATTCTCAAAATGTTTTTCGCTCTATTTTAATATTCAAACTGTGATTTAACGTGCCTATTGCCAAAACTGAACAGCGCATTTCCACCGGAATACCTGGTTTGTCTCTCCGAATCACTGGATTGATGGAGCAATTGACTTACCCGCCCGACTCTCAAAAAAGGTGGTTTCGTCCTCGAACGGTTTGACCCTCCATCTTCAAAATCATACTTGAAATTAAGGTGCACGATACCAAAATGTATAACAATTTGCTTCTCTGAACACTGTAATACCTTCGATATATGGGGCTATCATCTCGAAGGCAAGAGCTTCTGTGAAAAGTTTGACTGTATAGCAATAAGTAAAGTTCTACAACGGTTTGGATCTGTAGATTAATATTCATACCGTGAATTAAGTTGTCTGTCGCCAATAATCTTCAGCATATTTACTCCAGGAATACGTGGTTTGACTCTCGGAATCACAGGATTGGTGGATCTATTGACTTATCCGTTTTTCTCTCATAGACGGTGGCAACGTTCACGAACGGTTTGAACCTCGATTTTCTATTTCATATGTGAATTTAGGGTGACGTCTCCAAATTCTTCACAAATGTGTTTTCCTAAACACGTAGCTATACTCCCAGTACAGCGGGTGTTCTTCTGGAAGGTAAGCCCTTCTGTTGAAGGTTTGACTCAATAGCAATAAGTAACGTTTTAAAACGGTTTGGATCTGCACAGGGAATTTGTTCCCGGAATACCAGGTTTGGCTCACGTCATCACTGGATAGGTGAACCTTTTGACGTGTCACTTGGACACTCAAAGAAGGCGGCAACGTTCTCGAAGGGTTTGACCCTCGGTCTTCTAATTCATACATCAAATTAAGGTGTCTGTCACTGAAACGTGTACTAATATCTTGCTATGAATGCCATGTTACACTCTCGATACAGCGCGGTAGGCAATTGGAGGGAAAGGTCATCAGGAAAATGTTTGACTTTATACAAATTTGTAGCGTTCTCAAACGGATTGACGCGCTGCATTAATATTCATGCCGTGAATTAACGTGTCTATTGCAAATAATTTTCAGTGAATGTACGCCCGGTATACCTGGTTTGACTCTCGGAATCACAGGATAGGTGAAGCAGTTCACATAGCCATTCGATTTGCAAAGAAGTTTGTAACGTTCTCGAACGGTTTGACCCTCGATCTTCTAATTCATACATCAAATTAAGGTGCCTGTCACTGAAACGTAAACTTATATCAACCTATGAACGCCATGTTATACTCTCGATACATCGCGACAGGCTATTGGAGTGTATGGTCTTCGGTAAAGCGTTTGACTTAATGGCTATTGGCAACTTTCTAAAACGGTCTGAAGCTCTATTTTAGTATTCAAACCGTGATTTATGGTGTCTATTACCAAAAGTGATCAGCGGATCAGTCCTGGTATACCTGGTATGACTATCGGAATCGCAGGATAGGTGAAGCTATGGACTCATCCTTCCGAATCACAACGAAGGAGGTAACGATCCCGAACTGTTCGAAAGTCGATCATCAAATTCATATATGAAATCAAGGAGTCCGTCTTTAAAATATCTTCGTATATGTTTCCATGATCACTAAGCACGGCACACCCTACACAGTGTTGGTCTACTCGGGCGGTACTGCCTTCAGTAAGAAGTTTGATTCTTTACGAATAGGTGACGTTCTACAACGGTTAGTCGCTCTACTTTAATATTCGATCCGTGAACTAAGTTGTCAATTGCCCATACTGTTCAGCGGATTTACACTCGGATTACCTGACGTGACTCTAAGTATGACAGGAGAGGTGAAGCTATTGACTTAGGCGTTCGTCTCTCACAATAGGTGGTAATGTCCCCGAACGGTTTGACCCTCGATCTTCTATCTCATATATGAAATAAGTGTGCCCGGCACTAACATGTATATAAATTTTCGTCTCTGAAAACTATGTATTACTCTGTGTACAGCGGGTTAGCTTCTCGGAAGGTAAGGCCATCGGAGAAAAGTTTGACCCTAATCCAATACCTGTCGTTCTACAACAGTTGGACTCCGTACATTAGCATTTATACCGTGAAATAGGCTGTCTAGTCCTAACACTATAGAGCGAATTTACTCCTAGAGTACCTCGTTAGGCTCTAGGAATCGTAGGATAGATGAGTCTATTGACTAAGCCGCTCTATTGTCGAAGAAGTTTGTAACTATCGCGCTCGGTTTTACCCTTGATCTTCTAATTCATACACGAAATTAAGATGCCCCTCGATAAAATGTGTACTTATTTGTTACTCCGAACACCATGGTATACTCTCGATGCGTCGCGTTAGGCTATCGGAGGGTATGGTTTTCAGTAAAACGTTTGACATCATAACAATTGGGAACGTTTTCAAACGGATTGACGCCGTTCTTTCATACTCACACCGTGAATTAAGGTGACTATTGCCAATACCGTTCAGCGAATCAACTTCCGGAATACATGGTTTGGCTCTCGGAATTTTAAGGTAAGTGAAGCTATTGCCTCAGCCGTTCGATTCTCAAAGAGAGAGGGTGGTGACGTTCTTGAGCGGTTTGACCGTCGATCTTCTATTTCATACATCATATTAATATGCCCGTCACCAAAATGTACACTAATTTGCGTCTCCGAATACGAAGTATAGCTCTCGATACAGCGGGATGCGATCTGGGAGCGTAAAGCCTTCGGTAAAAAGTTTGACTTTATAGCAAAAGGTTACGATAATCATCGGTTTGTCTCCGTACTTTAAAATTTGTACATCGATGTAGACTTTCTAGTGCCAAACCTCTTCAGTGTACTTACTTCCGGTGTACTTGGTTTGACCCTGGAAGATTCAGAATAGGTGAAGCTATTGACTTAGCTGTTGGAACACCGAATAGGATGTTAACGTTCTCGAACTGTTTGGCGCTCGATCTTCTTACTCATACATGAAGCTGAAGTGCCCCTGACTAAAACGTATAGTTATTCTTATCTCTGAAGTTATACTCTCGATTCAGCGGGTTAGGACTTCGGACGGTAAGGCCTTTGGTAATGCGTGGGCTTTATACCAATTGGTAACGGTGTCAAACGGTTTGTCGAAATACTTTAATGTCGAACCGTGATTTATGGTGTCTATTGGCAATAATCTTCGGCTGATTTACTCCCGGATGACCAGGTTTGCTGACGGGATCGCATGATGGGTGACGCTAATCGCTTAGCCATGCGACCGTCAAAAGAGGTAGTAACATTCTCGGACGAATTGTCCCTCCTTCATCCTATTGATACACGCAATTAAATTGCCCATCTGATAAATTGTCTACTAACTGGTTTCAGTGAACACTAAGCAAGACACTTGCTGCATCGCGGTAGGTTCTCGGAGAATAAGGAGTCCAGTAAAATGTTTGACCCTATACCAGTTGGTAACGATCTACGATGGTTCGAATCCGTATATTACTATCTATACCGTGAGATAAGCTGTCGATTTCCACTACTATACTGCGTGTAGTCTCCCGGAGTACCTGGTCTGCCTCTCGGTGTCACAACTATTGGTGAAGCTATTGACTCTGCCGCTCGATTCTCAAAGAAGGTGGTAACGTTATCGAAAGTTTTGACTCTCGATCTCGTAATTCATACACGAAGATAAGGTGCCAGTCACTGGAATGAGTACTAGTTGGCTTCTCTGAAGACGACGTTATACTCTCCCTACAGTGGGTTAGCTTCACGGAAGGGAAGGCCTTCGGTACAGAGTTTGACTCTATATAATTAGAAACGTTCTACAACGGTCTGGCGCTCTAGTTTAATATTCACAACGTGGAATAAGGTGTCTATTGCCAGATCTCTTCAGCGGATATACTCCAAGAATACTTTGTTTGACTCTCGGAATGACAGGATAGGTGGAGCTGTTGACATAGTTGTGCGTCTCTCAAAGAAGGTGGTATATTTTTGGCATGATTTGACACTCTATCTTAGAAGGCATACATGAACATATGATGTCCATCACTGAAATATATACTAATGTCATTCTCTGAACACGAAGTTATACTCGCGATACGGCGGGATTGCTTCTCGGAAGGTAAGGCTTTCGGTAAAATGTTTGTATCTATACCAATGAGTAGCGTCCTACAACGGGTTGACTCTAGGTGTCTATTGCCAATACTCTTCAGCCGACACTCAGCCGGAAAACCTGGTTTGACTCTCCGATCTACAGGGTAGGTGAAGCGATTGACATAGCTGTTTGTATCTCACTGACGGTGGCATCGATCTCGTATGGTTTGACCCTGGATCTTCTACTTCATGCATTAAATTATGGTGCGCGTCCCTAAAATGTATACCATTCTGCTTCTCTGGGCACAAAGATATACTCTCGATATAGAGGGATAGCTTCTCTGTCGGTGCGGCCTTCGGTGAGATTGTAGACCTTATACCAATAGGTAATGTAGTACAAATGTGTGACTCTGTACTTTAATATCTATAGCGGGAAGTAACGTTTTTAATGCCGATATTGTACTGCGGATTTACTCCTGGAATGCCGGGTTTGACTCTCGGTGTCACATGAAAAGTGGTGCTACTGACTGAGAAGTTCGTCTCTCACAGAAGGTGGTAACGTCCTCGAAATGATTGGCACTCGATCTTCTAGTTCATACGTTAATTTAAGGTGCTGACACTAAGTTGTATACTATTGTGTCTCTCTAAACATGAAGCTATATCCCCGATGCGGCAGGTGAGCATCTCGGATGGTATTGCATTCGATAAAACGTTTGATATTCTAGCAATTGTAACATTCTGTTAAGTGTGACGCTCCATTTTAATGTTCAATCCGTGAATTAAGGTATTTATAGATACTAATGTACAGCGCATTTACTCCCGGAATATTCCGTTTCACTTTCGGAATCACTGGATGTATGATGCTATTGACTTAGCCGTTCGAATCTGAAAGAAGGTGGATACTTTCTCCAACGGTTTGATCGTCTATCCTCTTATTCATAATGAAATGATGATCCCCGTCACTAAAATCTTTACTAATCTGATGATCTGAGATTGAAGTTACACTTTCGATGAAGCGAGTGTGGTTCGCGGACGGTACGGCAAACTGTAAAACGTTTCATTTTATAGCAATTGGTAACGCACTCGAGCAGTCTGACGCTCTACTTTAATACTCAAACCGTGAATTAAGGAGTCTATTGCCAATTCTGCTCAGCGAAACTGCTCCCGGCATACTTGGTTTGACTGTCGGAATCGCAGGATATGTGAAGCTATATACTCAGCAGATCGACTCACAAAGACGGTGCAGCATTCTCGAGCGGAATGACACTCGAGTTTCAAATACATACATGAAGTTAAGGTGCCCTTCTCCGAAATGGAGAATAATTTATTACCAAGAATACGAAGTTATAGTCTCAATACAGCCGGTTGGCATTTCGGAGGGTAAGGTCTTTGGTAAAATGTTTGATTTTATACCAATTATCAGTGCTCACAAACGCTTTTGACGCTGTACTTAAATACTCAAACCGTGAACTTAGGTGTCTGTTGCACATAATTTTCAGCGAATTTCCTGCAGAAATTCGTGGTTTGACTCCAGGAATCAGAGGATGGGTGAAGTTACTGCCATAGCAGATCCACTCGCAAAGAAGGTGGGATCTTTCTCGAACGGTTTGACTGTCGTTTATTCTGTACATTCATGAAAATAAGGTGTCCGTCAGCTAAAATGTCTACTCATTTGATTCCGTGGAAACTAAGATAGACACACGCTGCAGCGGGATAGATTCGCGGAAGGTAATGTATTGGTTAAAAAGAATTACTTTCCTGTAATTGATAATGTTGCCCGGCGGTTTGACTCCATGTACAGATAGCCTTATCTTCGGAGATGCTAACCCGCCATTTCGAGAGTATTACTTCGTTCTCAGGGATACAAATTACTATACATTGCAGTGCAGGGCACCTTAACTTCATGTATGAATGAGAAGACCGAGTGTGAAACCGCTCGAGAACGTTGCCACCTTCTGTGAGAGAAGAACGGCTAAGTTAATAGCTTCATCTGTCCTGTGGTTCGGAGGGTCAAACCTGGTAATCCAGAAGTAAATGTGCGTAATCGTATTGGCAGCAGATACCTTAATTTACGTTATGAATGTTAAGGTAGAGAGTCAAACCGACAGTGGAAATGAGAGTTGTGGAAATCAAAGTTGGCAGAAAGTCATTCCTTTTACAAATTACCTCAGCTTCAGAGAACGGAACCGGCTGCTGGGCGTATCTTGCATCGTGTTCTGTGAAAGGAATTAGTATTCATATTAGTGACGGGACACTTCATTTTATGTATGAATGAGAAGTTCGCGAGGCAAACCGTTACAAAACGTTACAAACTTCCTCGAGAACCGCACATGTATTACAATAGCTTCCCCAGACTGCGATTCCGAGAGCAATACGTGGTCTCTCAGAAGCACATCCGCTGGACAGTATTAGCAATAAACATCACAAGTCACTGTACGAATATTAAAGTACAGAATCAAGCCGCTGGAGAAGGTAACAGGATTATATAACGTCAAACTCTTCAGCAAATACCTTACCTTCTGAGAACATAACCCGCTGTATCGTGGGTATAACTTCGGTATCAGCGGAGCAAATTGGTAGACGTTTTTGCAGACGGAAACCTTAACCCCATATATGAATTAGAAGATCGAGCATCAAGCTGTTCGAGATCGTTCCCACCTTCTTTGAAAGTCGAACAGCTGAGTCAATAGCTACACCTCTCCTGTGATTTCGAGAGTCAAGGCACGTATTCCAGGATTAAATCATCTGATCAGCGTTGGCAATAATTGTGCTTAATCAAACGGTATGAATATTAAGGTAGAGAGTCAAACCGTCGATGAGCATTTCCAATTTGTATATGATCAATCTTCTTATGGAAGGCCTTACTGTCCGAGAACCTGAACCGCTGTTTCGAGAGTCTTACTTCGTGTTCCGAGAAGCAAATTAGTTTTCATTTTAGTGATAGGCAACATAATTTCATGCATGAATAAGAAGAGCGATTGTCAAACCGTGCCAGAACGTTACCAACATATTTGAGTGTCGAACAGATAGATCAAAAGCATCACGCATCCGATAGTGAAGCCAGGAATTCCGGTTGTTTGTCTGCAACACAGAAATTGTAATTGACACCTTAGTTCAGGGTTCGAATATTAATGTAGAGCGTAAGACCGATGTAGAACTTTACCTATTCGTATAGAATCAAACTTTTTACCGAAGGCCTTACCTCCCGAGTAGTTCAACCCGCTGTTGGCAGAGCCTTACATATTGTTCACGGCAGCAAATTAGTGGGCACTATAGCAGAAGATCACCTTATCGTCATGTACGATCGGAATTATCGAGAGTCAAGCCGATCGTGAACGATCCCACTTTCTTTGGGAGCCGAGCGGCCAAGTAAATAGCTTCATATATCCTGCTATTCCGATAGGCAAACCGGGTATACCGGGAGTGAATCCGCTCTACAATATTAGTAATGGACACCTTAACTCGCGGTTTGATTATCAGTATAGAGCGTGAAACCGTTTGAGAACGTTACAAGATGCTATAAAGGTAAACGTGTTACAGAAGAACCCTCCGAGTACCTAATCCGCGGTATCGAGAGTATTACTTCGTAATCAGAGATACAAGTTAGTATACATTTTAGTAACGGGCACCTTAATTTCACGTATGGGTTTGCAGATCGAGAGTCGAACCCTTTGCGAACATTATCCACTTCATTGAGGATCGTACGGCAAAGTCAATAGCTTCTTATATTTTATGATTCTGAGAGTCACACGACGCATTCCAGTATTAAATTGGCTGTAGAATATTGGCAATAGAGACCCTGTTCCAAGGTATAAATATTAAGCTAGAGAGAGAAGCCGTTGTACAACATTTTCCATTTGTATAGTGACAAACTTTTTACCGAAGACCTTACCCTCCGAAAAACTAACCCGCTGGATCGAGAATATAACTTCGTGTTCTGAGAACAACGTTAGTATTCTTTTCAGTGTCGGGCACAGCAACATCGTGTATGAATTAGTATTTCGATGGTCAAACCGATCGATAACGTTACTAACTCTCTTGAGAATCACATGGCCAAGGCCATAGATTCACCGAACCTGATATTAGGATAGACAAACCTGGTATTCCCTCAGTAAATGCGCTGTTCAGTATTTGCAATAGTCACCTTAATTCACGGTTTTAATATTAATGTTGGGCGACCATCCGTTTGAGAATGTAAGCAAATGGTATAAAGTAAAAGATTTTACTGAAAGCCTTACCCTCCGAAAGCATAACCCGCTGCATCCGTTGTATAACGGCGTTCTCAGAGACGCAAATTAGTATTCACTTTAGGGACTGGCACTTTAATGTCATGTATGAATTCGAAGATCGAGAACGTTACTACCTTCTTCTAAGTCGAACAGCTAAGTCAATTGCTTCACCTATACTGTGTTACCAAGAGTCAAAGCATGTATTGCGGGATGAAATCCACTGAACAGTATGGCAACAGACACCATAATTCACGGCATGAATATTATAGTTGAGAGTCAAACCGTCGGAGAACATTACGAATTGGTATAAAGTAATCCTTTAACGAATACCGTGCCATCCTGGAACCACAACCGCTGCAGCGAGTGTCTTGATAGTGCTCACGGAAACAATTGAGATGACAGTTTAGCAGAAGCACACCTTATATTCAAATATGTATTAGATGATCGTGTGCCAAATCGTTCGAGATCATTGTCAGCTTCTTTCAGAGTCGAACGGCTGAGACGAAAGCTTCGCTTGTCCTGCAATTCCGAATGTCAAACCAGATATTCCTGGAATAAATGCGCTATACAGAATTGGCAATAGACACCTGAACTCATGGTTTGAATATTGAAGCAGGCTGGGAAGCCGCCGTAGGACATTACCTATTGGTGTACGGCCAAACTTCATACAGAATGCCATTCCCTCCGAAAATCTAACCCGCTGTATCGAGAGTATACCATCGTCTCCAGAGAAACAAATTAGAATACATTTCAGTGGCGGGCACCCTCAATTCCATGTGTGAATCCGAAGATCGAGGGTCAAACCGTTCGAGAACGCTACTACCTTCTTCTAAGTCGAACAGCTAAGTCAATTGCTTCACCTATACTGTTAATCCCATAGTCTAACCAGGTATTCCAGGAATCAATCCGCTGTATGCTATTGGCAATGGACAAATTAATTCACGGTTGGAATACAAAAGTATAGAGCCAAACCCTTGTTGAACGTTACCGATAAGTATAATGTCAAACGTACTACGGAAGATCTTACCCTCCGAGAACCTAACTCGCTGTATTGAGAGTATAACTTCGCATTCAGAGAAACAAATTAGCAGAGATTTTAGTGACGGGCCCATTAACATCAAGTATGAATAGGAGGATCGATGGTCATACCATTCAAGAGGGTCACCATCTTCTGTAGGAGAGGAACGAATATGTCAATAACTTCACTTATCCTGTGGTTCGGAGTGACAAACCAGGTGTTCCGGGAAAATGTCCGCTGAAGTGTTTTGGCAATACACACCTCAATTCGTAGTTTTAATATTAAAGTAGAGCGACACTCCATTAGAGAATATTACCAATTGGTATAGAGTCAAACGTATTCCTGAAGACCTTACACTCCGAAAGTCTAACCCGCTATAGCGAGGGTATGGTATCGTGATGGCAGAAACAAGTTAGTAAACATTATAGTGACGGGCACCTTAATTTCATGAATGAATTCGAAGATCGAGCATGAAACCAATCGAGAACGTTACCAAACTCTTTTTAAGCAGTAGTGATAAGTCAATAGCTCCACCTACCCTCTGATTCCAGGAGTCAAACCACGTATTCTGTCAGTGGATGCGCCGAACGTTGTTGTCAAAAGGACACCTTAATTCGAGGATTGAATATTAAAGCAGACCCTCAAACCGGTGTAGATCGGTACCAATTGCAATAAAGTCAAACGTTTTACCGAAGACCTGAACAACTAACCGGCTGTGTCGAAAGTATTTCTTCGTGTTCAGAGAAAGAAGTTAGCCTCCATTTCAGTGACTGAACCCGTGACTTCAAGTATGAATTAGAAGATCTACGTTCAAACCGTTCGAGAGCGCTACCACCTTCTGTGAAAGACGAACGGCTAAGTAAGTAGCGTCGCATAGTCCACGATTCCGTCATGTCATGTCAGGTCGAGTCAAACCGTTGATGAACATTACGTAATAGAATAGAGTCAAACATTTCACCAACGGTCGTACCTTCTGAGATACGAAACCGCTGTATCGACAGTATTTCATTCTGTCCAGGGTACCAAATTGGTAAAGATTTTAGTCACGTGCTCCATAGCTTCACGCATGAATTATTAAATCTAGGGCCAAACAGAACGAGAACGTTGCCGCCGTCTTTGAGTTTCGCACAGCCAAGCCAGTAGCATCACCTATCCTGTGATTCCGAGAGTCAAACCAGGTATTCCGGAAGACAATCTGCTGTGCAGAATTGGCATCATACACCCTATTTAACGGTATAGATATTAATGTCCCGAGTTAAACCGTCGTAGAACTTTACGAATTTGTTTAGTATCAATCTGTTTGCCGAAGACCATACCTTCCTAGAAGGTAACGCGCCATATATAGAGTATAACATCGTGTTCAGGTATGCCAAGCAGTATCCATTTGTGCGACAGGCAAATTAATTTCCTGTATGAATCAGAAGGTCGGGTGTCAAACGGATCGGGAACCTGACCAACTTCGTTGAGAGTCGAATGGCTAAATCAATCGCATCACCTACCCTACGATTGCGAGAGCAAAACCAGGCATTCCGGGAGTAAATCCACTGAAGACGATTGTCAATAGATATCTTAATTCGCGTGGTGAATATTAAAATGGAGCGTCACACCGTGTGAGAACGTTACTATCAGCAATATCAGTCAAACGCTCCACCGAATGCCTTGACGATGGAGAAGCAAACTCGCCGTATCGAGAGTATATCTACGTGTTTAGGGAAACATATTAGTACACACTTTAGTGTCGGCTCCTTAAATTCATGCATGAGTTAGAAAATAGAATGTCAAACCGTTAGAGAAAATTACCACCTTCTGTGTGAGACGAACGGTTATGTCACATACCTTGGGGTTCCCAAAGTTAAACCAGATATTCCGGGAGAAATTGCGCTGTACAACCATGGACACCACAATTCACGGACTGAATATTAAAGCTGGCCGTCAAGCCGTTGTAGAACATTACCTATTCGCGTAGGGTTAATATCCTTACATAGTGTCTTACCCTCCGAAAAACTGACCAGCAGTATCGAGAGTATAACGCCGTGCTCAGAGGTACGACTTGGTATATATTCTAGAGAGGGGAAACTAAATTTCATGTACGAATTAGAAGATCGAGTGTCCAACTTTTAGTGAGCGATACCACCTTCTTTGGGCGTATTGCTGGAGTAAATGCGATGGACAGTACATCGAATAGACGCCTTAATTCACGGCTTGAATAAAACTGTAGACGGCCAATCCGTTCGAGAACGTTGCCACCTTCTGAGAGACGAACGGCTAAGTCAATAACTTCACCCATCCTCCGATTCCGAGAGTCATACCAGCAGTACTGGGAGTATATCCGCTGAAAGGTATTAGCAATAGGCACCGTAATTGCGGGTATGAATATCAAAGTACTGAGTCAAACCGTTGAAGAAGGTTTCGAGTCGGTATAGAGTCAAACCTTTCACCCACGGTCGAACCATCCGAGAAACTGACACGCTCTATAGAGTGTATTCTTTCGTCTTCACTAAATCAAATTAGTACACATTTAATTGACGGGCACTATAATTTCACATATGTATTAGAAAATCGAAATTCAAACCGTTGAAGAACATTACCAACGTCTTTTGTATTCAAACGCCTAAGTCAATAGCATCACCTATCCTGTGATTCGGAGAATCGAACCAGGTATACCGGGGGTAAGTCGGCTGAAGGGTATTGCCAATAGACACCGTAATTCGACACCGCTGCATCGAGAGTATTAAGTAGTGTTCAGAGATTCAAATTAGTATACATTTTGGTGACAGGCACGTTCATTTGGTGCATGAACAGAGAGGCCGAAAGTTACACCTTTCTAAAACGTTACCACCTTCATTGGGGTCGCATAGCAAAGGCAATACCTTCTCACCCGCCCAATATTTCCGAGTGTCAAACATGTCATTGCGGGAGTATATCCGCCGAATTATGTAGGCAATGGACACCATAATTCACGGTATGAACATTAAAGTAGAGGGTCATACTATCGGCGATAATTGTCAATTGGTATAAATTCCTTCTCTTCCCGAGCACCATTCTTCTGTGAACGTAACCTGCTGTATCGAGTGTATATATTCGTGTTCAGGGAAACATATTAGTATACATTTTAATGACGGTCGCCATATTTACATATATGAATAGAAAAATGATGTGTAAATCCTTTCGAGAACGTCCCCCCCCCCCCCGCCATTGTGATTCGATCGGCTAGGTAAATAGCTTCACATATCCTGTGATTCTGAGAGACAAATCAGGCAATCCGGGAATAAATCGCCTGACAAGTATTGGCAATAGACGTCTTAAAACGCGGTTTGAATATTAAAGCAGACCGCAAAACAGATGTAAATTAATACTAATTGGTACAGAGTCAAACGTCTTACAGAAGATTTCATCTCCGGGAAAACTACCAGGCTCTATCGAGAGTATGACTTCGTGTTCAAAAGAAATTAGCCTTTATTCCAGTGACGGGCACCTTATCTTCATGTGTGAAATAAAAGACCGAGTGTCAAACTGTTCGACGACTTCTGTAAGAGACGAACGGCTAAGTCAATAGCTCCCCCCTATCCTGTGATTCCCTGAGTCAAACCAGGTATTCTTGGTCGATGTTGGCAACGGACACCTGAATTTACGGCTCGAGTATTAACGTAGATCGTCAAACTGTATGAGTGTGTTGCCAATTGGTATGAAGTCAAACGCTTTACTGGAGACCTTACACGCCGACAAGCCTAACCCGCTGTATCGAGAGTATAACTACGTGCTCTGAGAAACAAATTACTATGTATTTTTGTGACGGGCACCTTAATTGCACGTATGTATAAGAAGATCGCTGGTCAAACTGATCGAGAACGTTACCACCATCCGTGGGACACGACCGGCTGAGTCAGTAGCATCACCAATCCTGTCATTCCGAGATTCAAACCAGGTATTTCGAGAGTAAATCCGCCGAACGATATTGACAATACACACCTTAATTCACAGTATAAATATAAAGTACAGCGTCAAACCATTTGAGAGCGCTATAGATTGGTATAAAGTAAACGTTTTACCTAAGGCCATACCTTCCGCGAACGTCACCCGCTTCATTGAGACTATATCTACTTGTGCATAGAACGAAATTAGTATTGATTTCAGTGACGGGCACCTTAAAATCATCTATGAACCGGAAGATGGAGGGCCAAACCGTTCGAGAACGTTAGCACCATCTTTGAGAGTCGTACGGCTAAGTCAACAGCTTCAATTATCCTGTGATCCTGAGAGTCAAACCAGGCATTCTGGGAGTAATTCCGCTGCACATTGTTGGCATCATACACCCTGTTGCACGGGATAAATATTAAACTCCAGAGCCAAACCATTGTAGAACGTTACGAATTGGTATAGAGTCAATCTTTTTACAGAAAACCTTACCTGCCGAGAAGTTAACCAACCAAATCGTCAGTCTAACTTCGTGTCCAGCGAAGCTAATTAGTATCCATTTGTTTGACAAGCACCTTAATTTAATGAATGAATTAGAAGATCGAGGGCTAACCCGTTCGAGAACGTTGCAACCTTCTGCGAGAGTCGAACCGCTAAGTCAATATTTTCACGTATCCTGCGATTTCAAGAGTCAAACCACGTATTCAGGGAGTAAGTCCGCTGTACAGCATTGGCAATTGGTACCGTAATTCGCGGAGTGAATACTAAGGTAGAGCATCACACCGCGTGGGACCGTTTATAATTGCTATAAAGTCAAACGTTTCACCGAATGCCTTACCGTCGGAGTAGCGAATCAGCATTATCGACAGTATAGCTACGTGTTTAGGGAAACACATGAGTATACATTTTAGTGACGAGCATCTTAATTTGATACATGAAATAGTAGGTCGAGTGTCAAACGGTCCGGGAACGTTATCACCTCTTTTGAGAGTCGCCTGGCTAATGCCATAACTTCAGCGATCCTGTTATCCCGATAGTCATACTAGGTATTCCGGGGGTAAGTCCGCTGAACTGTATTCGCAGTAGTATTGTCAATGAACAGACTCAAACTGCTGTAGATGGTAACATATCTCGCACCGCAACGTCTTGAATGCGTCAGAATGTTTAGTGTCGGACCGCTCGGGAACGATGCCATCTTCTGTGAGAGTCGAACAGCTGAGTCAATAGCTTCACTTATCATGCGGTTCCGAGAGTAAAACAGGTACTCCGGGAGTGAATTCAATGAACAGTTTTGCAATAGGCACCATATCTCGTGGTATGAAGGTTAAAGTATATAGATTATCCGTTGTAGAACATTAGCAATTTCAGTAAGGTCTGCCTTCATACCAATTACCTTACCTTCCATGAACCAAACCCGCTGCGCGGAATGTGTAACATAGTGTTCACGGATGCAGATTAGTAGTCGTTACAGCAGAGGGAAGCCCTACGTTCATATTCGCATAGAAAAATCGAGAGCCAAACCGTTCGACAACATTCCCAGCTTCTCTGAGAATCGAATGGCGAAGTAAATAGCTTCACCAATCCTGTGATTCCGCCAGGCAAACCAGGTATTTCGGGCGCAAGTCATCTGAATAGTTATGGCAATAGACGCCTTAATTCACGGTTTGGAGATTACCGTAAACCGTGAAACCGTTTGAGAGCGTTACCAATTGGTATAATATAAAACGTTTTACCCTAGGCCTTACCTTCCGCGAACCTACATAGAGAGTATAAGTTCGTGTTCACAAAAAAAAATTAGTATTCATTTCTGCGGCGAGCACCTTATGTTCATGTATGAATTAAGTGATCGACGTTCAAACCATTCAAGATCGTTACCACCTTTGTTGCGACTCGAACGGCTAAGTCAATAGGTTCACCTATCCTGTGAATCGGAAAGCTGAAGGAGGAATTCCGGAGATAAAGCCGCTATAGCCTATTGGCATCGTACACCCTATTTCATGGTAAAAATATTAATGTCCAGAGTCAAAGCTTTGTAGGAGGTTACGTATTGATATAGTGTCAGACATCAAGCCATACATTCTGAGAAGCTGACACCATATATCGAGGGCATTACATCGTGTTCAGAGATGTAAATTAGTACACACTTTGGTGACATGCTCTTTAATTACAAATATGAATTTGAAGATCGAGTGTCAAACCGCTCGACAATGTTGCTCCCTTCTCTCAGAGTCGAACGACTATGTCATTAGCTTCACCTATCCAGTGATTCGGAGAGCCAAACCAGGTATTCCTGGACTAATCCGCTAAGCAGTATTGGCAATAGATAGCTTATTTCGCGGTATGAATAATAATGCCTTACCTTCTTAGGAGATGACCAGCTCTATAGAGGGTGTGGCTTCGAGCTCAGAGAAGCAAGTTAGTATGAATTATAGTGACAGGCACCATAATTTCATGTATTACTTATTAGATCGAGGGTCAAACCGTTTGAGAACGTTACCACTTTCTTTTAGAGACGAGCGGGTAAGTCCATAGCTTGACGTATTCAAATATTCTAAGAGTCAAACTATGTATGCCGGAAGTAAATGTTACTAATTTGATACTAATTTGAACAATGAGGAAGATACTTGCTGCAGCGGTTTGGGCTTCTCGGATGGTATGGCACTCGGTAAAAAGTTTGATTCTACACTAAAAGATAAAGCTCTGTAACCGTTGGACGCTCAAGCTTCATATTCATTCCGTCAAATAAGCTGTCTATTGCCAATATTGTCCTGCGAATGTGCTCCCAGAATACCTGGTTTTACTTCCGGAATCACTGGATAGCAGATGCTATTTTCTTTGCCGATCCACAGTCAGCGAACGTGGCAAAGGTGTCAACGGTTTGACTCGAGATCTTCTAATTCATGCACGGAACAATGGTTCCCGTCTATATTATGTATTCTAATGTACTTCTCTGGTCACGAAGTAACACTCTCGATGCAGCGGGTGAAGTTCGCGGAAGGTGAGGCCTTCGGTAAAACGTTTGACTTTACGCTAATTGGTAATGTTATCAGACGGTCTTACGCTATAACTTAATATTCAAACCGTGAACTAACGATTCGATTGGCAATGCTGTTCATTCCATTTCCGCTCGGAATACCTGGTTTGATTCACGGAAACACAGGATATGAGAAGCTTTTAACTTAGCCGTTCGTCCGTCACAGAAGGTGGTATCGTTCTGGAACTGTTTTACCCTTGATCCTCTAATTCGTACATGAAATTATGGTGCTCGTCATTGAAATGTATAGTAATTTGTTTCTCTGTGCCCGATGCTGTACTCTCGATGCAGCGGGTGTGCTACTAGGAAGGTAAGGCCTTCTTTAAAATGTTTGATTCTATCCGAATAGCTAACGATCTAGAACTGTTTCACTCTTTACGTTAGTATTGATACCATGAATTAAGTGTAGCTCTAATACTGGTTAGCGGATTTACTCTCGGTGTCCCTTGTTTTACTCTCGGTTGCACAGGATTGGTGAAGCTATATTCTTGGCCGTTCGACTCATAAAGAAGGCGGAAAAGATCTAGAAAGATTTGATACACTAACTTCTAATACATACATGAAACTACGGTTCGAGTCTCTAAAATGTATACTTATTTCCTTCTCTGTACTCGAAGTTATACTCTCGTTAGAGCGGGTGAGTTTCTCCAAGTATAAGGTCTTCTGTAAAACGATCGACTTTATAGCAATAGGTAACGTTCTACAACGGTTTGATATTCTGCATTAATATTCAAGCCGTGAACTAAGGTATCTAATGGCAATACTGTTCAGGGTATTTGTTACCGGAATATCTAGTATTACCCTCGGAATCACAGGATAGGTGAAGCCATTGACTTAGACGATCGATGCTCAAAGTTGGTGGTAACATTCCCGAACGGTTCGACCAGCGATCATCTAATTCATACATGAAAATACAACGACCGTCAGTACAATGCATAATAGTTTGCATCTCTGAACATGATTTTACGCTGTCGATACAGCGTGTTGTTTCTCGGAAGGTTATGTATTCGGTAAGAATAATTACTTTATACGAATTGATATTGTTCTCCGTCGGTTTGACTCATTACTTTATCATTTATACCGTGCATTATGCTGCCTATTCCCAAAACTGTTCTGCGGATTACCCTCGGAACAGCTGGTTTGCATCTCGGAATGGAATGATAGGATACGCAGATGACATTGCCGATCGGCATTCAAAGTCGGTTGTAACTTTCTCGGACGGAATTACACTCGACCTTCTTATTCTTACTTGAAATTATGGTACCCGTCGCTAAACTATGTACCAATTCGTTCCTCTGAACGCGATGTTATACTTCCGGTACAGCGGGGCAGCTGGTCGGAAAGTACGGCATTCGATGAAAAGCTAGACCCTATAGCTATAGTTGACGTTGCTCAACAGTGTGACCCTGCACTTTAATATTTATACCCGGAAGTAGGGCTTTTAATACCGAAACCGTACAGCGGATTTACTCCCAGAAAACCTGGTTTGACTCTCGGAAACACAGCATAGGTGAAGCTATTGTAATAACTGATGCACTGTCATAGAAGGTGGTAAAGTTCTCGAACAGACTGACATTCGATCATCTAGTTCATACACGAAGTTAAGGTGTCGGTCACTGAAATGAAGACAAGTGTCTATCTCAGAACCCGAAGTATACTCTCGATGAATCTGGTGAGGTTCGCGGAAGGTAACGCCTTCGGTAAACGTATGCCCTTATACCAATTGATAACGTACCAAAAAGGGTTTGACGCTCTACTTCAATATTTGAACCTCGAATTAAGGGGTTTATTGCCAAACATGGCCAGCGGACTTACTCCCGGAATACCTGTCTTAGCTCCCGGGGTAGCAGGATAGGTGAAGTTACTGACATAGTAGTTCATCTCTCACAGAAGGTGGCAACGTTCTCGATCTGATTAACCCTCGATATTCTGACTCGTACATGAAGTCAAGGTGCCTGTGAATGAAGTGAATACAAATTTCGCTCTCTGAACACGAAGTTATACTCTCGAGCCAGATGGTTAGCTTTTTGGAGGGTTTGGTCTTCGGTAAAAGGTTTCACTTTATAGCAATTGGTAAAGTTTTAGAACGGTTTGACGCTCTATTTCAATATTCAATCCGTGAATAAACTTGTCCATTGCCAATACTGTTCAGCGGATTTATACTCTGAGTACACGATTGAAATTCGGAATCGTATGATAGGTGAAGTTATTGACTCGGTAGTTCGCCTCCCACTGACGGCTGCAACGTTGTCGAGCGGATTGACACTCCATCTTCTAATTTGTACATGAAGTTAAGGTATCGGACACTGAAATGATGACTAATTCCTTTCTCTGAACTCGAAGTTATACGCTCGATAGAGCCGTTGATATTCGCGGACCTTAAGGCCTCCGGTCAACGTTTGACTTTATACCAATTGGTTACAATATAAAACGGTTGGACGCTCTACATTAATATTCAAACCGTGATTTAAGGTGTCTATTGGCATACCGTTCAGCGGCCTTAGTTCAGGAATCCCTGGTTTGATTCTACCAACCACAGGATAGGTGAAGCCATTGGCCTAGCGGTTGGTGTCTAACACAAGATGGCAACGTTCCCGAGATGTTTGACACTCGACCTTCTAATTCATTCATGAAGCGAAGGTGCCCGTCACTAAAATGTATACCAATTTGGCCTCTGAACACGAAGATATACTCCTGATTCAGCGGGTTCGCTTCTCAGACGATACGGCCTTTCTATGATGTCTGACACTATATCAATACGTAACCTCCTACAAAGCATGGACTCTGGACATTAATATTTATACCACGAAATAGGGTGTACGATGCCAATACGGTATAGCGGATTTACTCCCGAAATTCGTTCTTTGACTTTCGCAATCACAGGATAGGAGAAGCTATTGACTTGTGCATTCGGCTCTCAAAGAGGGTGGTTACGTTCCCGAAAGGTTTGATTATCGATCTCTTAATTCATGCCTCAAATTAATGCTTTCGTCACTAAAATGCATACTAATTCCTGCTCTGAACACCATGTTATATTCTAGATACGGCAGATTAGTCTTTCACAGGATAAGGTATTCGGTAAAACGTTTGACTTTACAGCAATCGGTAACGTTCTCAATCGAATTGATGCTCTACTTTAGTATTCAAACCGTGTATTAAAGTGTCAATTGCCAATACTCATCAGCGGATTTACTCCAGGAATAAATGGCTTGTCTCCACGAGTCACAGAACAAGTGAAGCTTCTGACTTAGCTGTGCGACTCTCGAAGGATCTGGTAACGTTATCGAACGGCTAGACACTCGATCTTATAATTGATACATGAAAAAGATGTTGTCGGTCTGCTAAAATGTCTCCTTATTTGCTGCCGTAAGCACTAAGCATGGCATTCGTTACATCGTGTTCGGTTCTAGGAAGGAAACGTGTCTGGTAAGGAATATGACGTAATATTAATTGATAACGTTTACAAGTGGTCTGACGATGTAATTTAATATTCATATAGTGAGTCGAGGTGTTTATTGCCAATACCGTCCTGCGGATTTACTTCAGGAATACCTGGTTTGACTCTCCGAATCACAGCATAGCTGGAGCTATTGACTTAGTTGTGCGTCTCTCAAAGAATGTGGTAACGATCTCGATTGCTCTGACTATCAATGTCGATATTTGTACAGAAGCATGTGGTGTCCGTCCCCTAAAATGCATTCCTATCTGTTTCTGTTTACATTAAGCAGGACTCCCGCTACAACAGGATTGGATATCGGAAGGAAAGGTATTTAAAAAAGGCATGATTCTATACGATTTGGTAATGTTCTCCGACGGTATGAGTCCTTACATTAATATTAATACCCCGATACAGGGTGTCTAATGCCAATACTGTTCATCAAATTTACTCCCGGAATACCTCATTTGACAGTCCGAATCATGGGATAGATGAAGCTATTGACGTAGCCGTTGGATACTCAAAGGAGGTGTTAAAGTTCATGAACGGTTTGACACACCGCTCATATAATTCATATATGAAGATAAGGTGCCCGCCACCAAAATGTATTCTAAATTGTATTTCTGATCTAAGGTGACTCCTCCCAATGCTGTGCAGCGCATTTGCTCCCAGATGATCTCGTTTGACTTTCGGAGTCACAGGATATATGAAGCTTTTGACTTACCCGTTTGAGTCCGGAAAAAGGTGGTAGCGGTCTGGAACCGTTTGACACTCGATCTACTCATTCATATTTGAAAATAAGGTGTAGTTCTGCTATAATGACTACCTATTTGCTTTCGTGAGCACATAGTATGCCACCCGCTACAGCGCGTTAGTTTCATAGATGGTTATGTATTGGGTAAAAAGAGTGACTCTATACCAATTGGTAATGTTCCTCGACGTATTGACCATCTATTTTAACATTTATACCGTGTATTAAGGTGTTTAATACTAATACTATTCTGCGGATTTACTCCTGGTAAACCTGGTGTGACGCTCGGAATCACAGGATCGGTAAAGCTGTTGTCTTAGCGTTTCGACACATAAAGAAGGTGGTATCATTCTCTATCGGCGTGACTCTCGATTATGATATTTATACTTGACAATGTGGTGCTCGTCTGCTATCACGTCAATTAATTTGCGTCCGTGTACATTAAGCAAGACACACGCAACAGCATGTTAGTATTTCGGCAGATAAGGTATTCTGTAAAAGGAATGACTTCATATGAATTATTATTTATCTTCCACATTTCCTCTGTGGACTTTCTTATTTGTACTGCGAATTACGGTGTCAATTGCCCATACTATTCAGCCGATTTACTACAGGAATACCTGATTTGCATCTACGAATCACAGGTCAGGTGAAGCTACTGACATAGCTGTCCGCCTCTCACAGATGGTGGTAACGTTCATGATCAATTTGACACTCAATCATGTAATTTATACATGAAATTAAGGCTCCCATCACTGAAATGAATACTAATTGCTTTCTCTGATTACGAACTTATACTCTCGATGAAGCGGGTGAAATTCGCGGACGGTACGTCCTACTGTAGAACGATTGACTTTATGGCAATTGTTAATGTTTTCAAACGGATTCAGGATGCACTTTAACATCAAAACCGAGAATTAAGTTGCACAATGTCAGTGCTCTTCAGCGGATATACTGCTGGTATGCTTAGAGTGACTCTCCGAAGCACTGGATAGGGGAAGCTATTGTGTTATATGTGCCTTTTCACGAAGAAGGAGGTATCGTCCTCGATCGGTTCGACCCTCGATCTTCTAATACGTCGCAGAGATACAGGCAATAAACTTTCAATGAACACGAAGCTATGCTGTCAGAACGAAGGGTCAACCAATCTGAAGGTAAGGCCATCGGCAAAGTGCTAGACTCTGTACCAATTGGCAATGCTGTCAAACGGTATGACACTGTACTTTAATATTCAAACCGTGGATTAAGGTGTCTATTCGCAATAATGTTCAGCGGATTTACACACGGAATTCCTGGTTTAACTCTCTGTATCATAGGTTATGTGAATCTATTGACTTAGCTGTCCGTCTCTCGCAGAAGGAGGCATCGTTCGCGAACGGTTTGCCGTCGATATTCCTATATATGCATGAAAATAATGTGTCCGTTTGCTAATACGTCTACCAACTTGATCACGTGAAAACGAAGGAACACAGTCTCTGCCGCGGGTTGGGTTCTCGGACGGTAAGGTATTGGATGAAGCAATGGATTTATAACAATTGGTTTAGTATTCATATCGTGATTTAAGGTGTCTATCGCCTATACTGTTCAGTGGATTTAATCCCGGAACATCTTGTTTGACTCGCGGAAAGACAGGATGCGATTAACTATTGACATAGCCGTTCGTCTCTTACACAAAGTGGAAACGTTCCCGAACGGTTTGACACTCGCTTGTCTAATTAATACAGGAAATTCAGGTGCCCGTCTGCTAAAACGTGTACTGTTGTGATCACGTGAAAAGGGAGCGAGAACATCGCTACAGCGGATTGGGCTCACGTTCAACGTGTGTCGGTGATTTAACGTGCGGTTCCTGCCACTTGGGCACCATCCAAACAGTCCCCACGGGCGCGGGAATGGGATAAGCTATCTCAGCGTAGTGCGTGGCGCAACTTACTGCGCACCTACCAATTAGCTCGTAGACTGCGAGCCCTACGCGTCAACCTTTGGGTAGGCTGGACCTTTCTAAATCCCAACTGACTCTGCAGGCCAGCGCCCGAGCAGTTCTCACGCCGCTCACCCGTGGAGGATCTAACCCGTCCGAAGACGGGGTCCCCTAACCCGCGATATAGGCTTACCACTGCCCCCTCGAGGCCAACCCAAGCATCCGGCGGGGAGGACGGACCAGGGCCTGCCCGCCCCAGGGCTCGAACCGGTTCCCGAGGTACCAGTGAATGCAGGGCCGTACCGGTCATACCCATCGTAAGGACACTTTACTTCCGAAAGAGGTGCTTGCTCACCTCGGCCTAGGTTAGGCCGACTCGGGCACCGCGGGTTCGTCATACCCATACTGCAATGGGACCAGAAGGCCCACCGCAGACCCTGCGGGGGGGGGGGGGGTCTCGGTCAGTAAGGAATTGTGTAAAAAGAATGTCTTTATACCAATTGATAATATCCTCCGACGGTTTGACTCTCAACATTGATTTTCCCGCTGCCATTGATGGTTCGTATTGTCAATACAGTTCAGAGGATTTAATGCCAGTATTCCTGGTTTTACTCTTGGTATCACAGGATACGTGAAGTTATTGTCTTAGCTGCGCATCTTTCAGGAAGGCTGGTTTCGTTATCCAACTGTCTGACTCGCGATATTACTACTCAGACATGATAATAAGTTATCCCACCGCCGAAATATCTACTGATATCTTTTTGCGCGAATAATCAGCAAGACACAACCAACAGCGTGTTTGGTTCACAGATGGCAAGGTATTCGGTATCAAGAATGACTTTGTACCAATTAATAATATTCTCCTACAGTTTGTGTCTCAGCCTATACTTTCATAACAGGAATTAAGGAGTGCACTGCCAATATTCTACAGCGGATTGACTCTCGGAATACCTGGTTTGAATATCGGTATGACAGAGCAGGTGAAGCTACTGACATAGCCGTTCGTTCCTCAAAATGGGTGGTACAGTACTTGAACTGTTTCACCATTGATCTTATAATTACTACGCGAAGATAAGGTACCCGTTACTGAAATGAATACTAATTTCTTTCTCAGAACACGAAGTTATACTCTCGATGCAGCGGGATAGATAGATGTCCCGACAGTAAGGTCTTCGGTAAAACGTTCAACATTATACCAATTGGTAACCCACTCAGTCAGTTTGATACGCTACCTTAATATTCATTCCGCGTATTAAGGTGTCTATTACCATTACTATAATGTGCATTTACACCCTGAATATCTCGTTAGGCTCTCTGATTCACAAAATCTATTACGCATTTGACTTAGCCGGTCGACATTCAAAGAAGGTCGTGACTTCCTCGAACGGATTGTATTTTGATTTAGTAATTCATACATGGAACTATGGTGGCCATCACTAACATGTATACATATGTGTTTCTCTCGACACGAACTATTACTCTCGATACGGAGGGATAGCTTCGTTGAAGGGAAAGCTTTCGGTATCAGGTTTGACGCTATGCGAGTGTGCATCGATCTTTGAGGGTTTGACTGAAAAATACAAATATAAAATACTTTTCAGCGAATTTACTGCAGGAATTCGTGGTTTGACCATCGGAATCACAGGATAGGTGTAGCTACTGACCTAGCCGATAGACTCACACAGATGATGGTAACGTTCTCGAACGGTTGGACCCTCGATCCTCTGACGCATACCTGACGTTCAGGTGCCGGATACCGAAATGAATGCTAATATCGATTTCTAAACACGAACTTATACGCTCGCTGAAGCGCGGTGGGGATCGCGGAAGGTTTGTTCTCCTGTAAAACGATTGAAATTGTGGCAACTGGTAATCGTCTCATACGGCGTGACGCTCGGTTTTAATATTGAAACCGTGGTTTTATGTGTGTGTTGCCAATACTTTTCAGCGGATTTACACCCGAAATACCTGGTCTGACTCTCCGAATCAAAGGACAGGCGAAGCGATTGGCTTAGCCGTTCAACTCTCATAGAAGGCGGTCACGTTGTTTAACGGTTTGACCCTCGATCTTCTAATTCGTGAATGAAATTAAGGTACTCGTCACCAAACTGTGCACTAATTTGCTGCTCTGAACACGATGCAACACCCCGGATATACAGGGTTCACGTCTCGGAATGTGAGATGTTCTGTAAAACGTATAACTTGATATAATTCGGTAATGCCCTACAACGATTTGACGGCCTGCTTTATTATTCATTGCGAGAATTAAGTTGTTTATTGCCAAAACTGTTCGGGGCATTTGCGCCCGGAATATCTGGTTTAACTTTCGGAATCACATAATAGGTGAAGCTATTGACTTAGCCGTTCTGCTCCGACAGAAGGTGGCAACGTTCTCGAGCGGTTTAACACTCAATCTTCTACTTCATGCTTAAAATTATGTGCCATGTCCGAATATGTATACTAACTTGGGGTCTGAACATCATACCATACTCTCGATACAGCGCGTTTGGCTTTCGCAGGGCAGGGTCCTTAATAAAACGTTTGACCTAATTCCATTTGGAAACGTTCTCAACCTGTTTGGCGCTCTACTTTAACATTCAACCCGTGAAGTAATGCGTTTTTTGCTACTATTGTTCAGAGGATTTACTCCTGGAATAACTGATTTGATTCTTGGAACCCTCGCATACGTGAAGTAATTGACTTAGCCGTTCGTGTCTCAAAGAAGGTTGTAACGTTCACGAACGGTTTGACACATCGACCTTCTAATTCATGCTTGACATAAAGTTTCCCGTCACTAAAATGAAAACTAATTTGCTACTCCTGACACGTAGTTATACTCCCGACACAGCGGGTTAGGTTCTCGGACAGCAAAGCCTTCCGTAAGAAAATTGACCATATACAAATTGGAAATGTTCACCGACAGTTTGTCTGTCTAGCTTAATATTGATACCATTTGATTGAGCACGTTTATTTCTAACGCGGTTCAGATGATTTACTCCAGGTGTACCTGGCTTGACTCTGGGAATCACATGACAGGTGAAGCTATTGACTTAGCTGTGCGACTCTCAATGATGCTGGTAAAGTTTTGGTAAAGTTTGCCCCTCGATCATCTTGTTGATTCATGAAATTAAGGTGCCAGTCACTAAAATTTATACTAATCCGTCCCTGTGGACTCGAAGCTATATTCTCGGAACAGCCGGTTAGCTTCTCGGCAGGTGAGGTCCTCGGCAGAAGGTTTGACTGTATAGCAATATGTAACGATCTGCAGCAGTATGACTGTCTGCTTTAATATTTATACCGTGAATTAAGGTGACTATTGCCAATACTCTACTGCGCATTTTCTCCGGCAGTACCAGGTTTGACTCTCGCAGGCACAAGATAGGCGATGCCATTGACTTTGCCGATCGACTATCGAAGAAGCGATTGTGTTAGCTGTTCGAATCTCAAGGAAGGAGGTCACGTTCTTGAGCGGTATGAACTTGGATACTCTAATTCACACATGATATTAAGCAGTCCGTCACTAAAGGGTATACCAATTTTCTTCACTCAACACAAAGTTATAATCTATATAAAGCGGTCCAACCTCTCGGAAGCTAATGCCTTCGATAGAAACCAATAGGTATAGTGCTACAACAGTATGGTTGTCTGCTTTAATATTCAAACCGTGAATTAAGGGGTCAATTGCCAACAGTGTTCATTGCATTTACGCCAGCCATAACTGGTTTGACACTCGGAATCATATGATTGGTGTAGCTAGTAACAAAGCGGTCCGATTCTCAATTATGGTAGTATCGTTCCTTGAACGGTTTTACATTCGATCACCTATTTCATGCATGAAGTCATGGAGCGCGCCTCTAAAATGTCAACTTATATGTTTATATGAATACTAAGCAGGGTAGTCTGTACAGCGGGTTCGACTACTCGGGAGGAAAGGCCTTCAGTAGAAAGTTTGACTGTATAACAATTAGTGACGATCTACAAAGGTTTAACTGTGCACTTTAATATTTATTTCCTCCGGGAGTACCTGGATTGATTGTCGGAGTGGCAGGAAATGTGCAGCTATTGACGTAGCCATTCGTGTCTCAATGAAGCTGGTAACCCTCTCGAACGGTTTGACTCTTGATATTCTTATTCATAAAGAAATATGGTCACAGACGCTAAAATGTTTACTAATTTGGTGCTCTGAACATATACTCTCGACGAGGCAGGTGAGGTTCGCGGAAGCTACGGCCTTCGGTAAAACGTTTGACTTCACAAAAATTGGTAACGCTTACAAACGGCTTGACGCTATAGTTTAACATTAAAACTGAGAATTAAGGTGTCAATTCACAACATTGTTCAGCGGATTTATTCCCGGAATACCTGGTTTGGCACTTGGAATCACAGGATAAGCGACGCTATTAATTCATCCGTTCGACTCTCAAACACGATAGTAATGTTCCCGAACGGTTTGACTCTCGATTCTGATATTTATACCTAAACATGCGGTGTCGGTCCCCTAAAATTTCAACCAATTTATTTCTGGTAACATTAAGCAGGACACTCGATCCTGCAGGATTGGGCTACGGAAGGTAAGGTATTCAAAGAAGGAATGATTCTATACGAATTGGTAATGTTCTCCGACGGTTTGACTCCCTACACTAATAATAATGTCGTGAAGTAAGCTGTCTGTTGCCAATTCTGTTCAGCGCATGTACTCCTGCAATACCTGATTTGCTCTCGGAATCAGAGGCGAAATGCTGCAATTGACTTAAGTGTTCGACTTTCATAGAAGGTGATAACGATCTCGAACGGTTTGACATTCGATATTCCAATTCACACATGATGTAATGGCGCTCGACACTGAAATGTTTACTAATTTGCATCTCTGAACCCGAAGTCATACTCTCGAAACTGCGGGTTTGCTTCTCGGAAGGTATGGCCTTCGGTGAATCGTTAGACTGTTTAATAGTAGGTAACGTGGCATAACTATATGACACTGTACTTTAATACTCATGCCGTAAATTAAGGTATCGATAGCCAGTACTATCCAGCGGATTTACTCCTGGCATGCCAGGCTTGTCTCTCGGAATCACAAGTATATGTGCAGATATTGACTTAGCCGTTGGACCCTCGATGAAGCAGGTAACCCTCCTCGAACTGCTTGACGCTAGAGATTCTTATAGATAAATGAAATTAACGCGTTCGTCTGATAAAATGTCTACTAATTCGTTCCTATGAACCCAAAACAAGACAAAAGATTACGGCGGCTTGCGATATCGGAATGTAAGGTTTAGGTTAAAATGAAAGACTTCATACTAATTGGAATTGTTCTCCGATGGTTTGACTTCCAACCTTAATATTTATGCCGACAATTATTATATCTATTTCCAATATTGTTCAGCGCATTTACGCCTAAAATATGTGGTCTGTCTCTCGCAAAAACAGGATAGGAGAAGCTGTTTTCTTTGACCTGGGGCTTTAAAGAAAGGTGGAATCGTTCTGCAACGGTATGTCTGTCGGCTTTGCTATTCATACATGAAACAAAGCTGCTCGTCCGCTGAAAATTTTGCTAATTAGTTTCCCCGGGCACTGTGCATGATACACTATACAGCGGGTTCGTATTTGAAAGGTAAAGTATTCGGTAAATAGCATAACTATATAAAAATTGGTTATGTTCTCCAACGGATTGGCACTCTTGTTTAATATTCAAACCGTTCGTTAAGGTGCCTATTGCCAATACTGTTCAGTGGAGTTACTCCTAGAATTGCAGGCATGACTCTCGGAACCACGACTATAGGTGAAGGTGTTGACTTAGCTGCTCGTCTCTCACAGAAGGTGGAAATGTTCTCGAACGGTTTGACCCCCGATCTTCGTATTCATACAGAAATTATGGTCCCCGTCTCTTAAATGGTGCTAATGCGTTTCCCTGAACACGAAGGTCGATAGGGCGGATTGGCTTCTCCGGCGGAAAGGCATCCGGTAAAACGTTTGACCCTATAGCAATTAGTAACGTTCTCAAACGATTTGACGCTATATTTTAATATTCAAACCTTGAATTAAGGAGTATATTACCAATAATGTTCCGCGGATTTATTGCCCGAATACCTGGTTTGACTCTCGAAATCGTAAGATACGTGAAAGTATTGACTTACCCCGTCGTCTCTCATGGAACGTGGCAACGTTCTCGATGGGTTTGAACCTAGATCTTCTTCTTCATAATGAAATTGAGGTATACGCCACTAAAATGCATAATAATTTCATGCCCTGAACACGATGTTATACTCTCGATCCGGCGGATAGCTTCTCCGAAGTTTGGATTTTCGGCAAAATGTTTAATTCTATACCAACATTCCACAATGGTTTGACGGTCTGCTTTAATATTCAAACCGTGAAATAAGTTTTCGGATACCAATACCGCGCAGCTGATTTGCTATCGGAATACCTGGTTTGAATCTCGAAATGCGAGGATAGGTGAAGCTATTTACTTAGCCGTTCGTCTCACAGAAGGTGACAACGTTCTCGAGTGGCCTGACACTCAATCTTCTTGTTCAGAATGAAATTAATGTTCCCGTCACAAAAATGTTTACAAGTTCCAACCTCTGAACGTGGTGTTATACTCGCGATACAGCTGATATCTCCTTCAGAGTGTAAGCTATTCTGTAAGAAGTTTAACCCTACACAATTATGTAATGTTCTACAACGGCTTGTTCGGCCTGCTTTAATATTCAAACTGTGAATTGAGGTGTATATTGTCAATACTAAACACAAAATTTACTCCCCAATAACTGGTTTCTCTTTCGGAATCACAGGATACGTGGAGCTATTGACTTAAGCGATCGACTCGCACAGACGGTGGTAACGTCCTCGAGCGGCTTGACACTCGGTATCTTATTTATAATGAAATTAAGTGCCAGTCACAAAAATGTTTACTAAGTTCTGCCACTGAACACGAAGTTATATTCTAGATACGGCCAGTTACCATCTCCGAACTTTGAGCTATCGGCAAATCGTTTGACTGTATACCAATAGGTAAGGATCCACAACAGTTTGACACAGTACGTTAGTATTGATACCGTGAATTAAGTCTATTGCTAACACTGATCAGCGGATTTATTCTCGGTATCCCGGGTTGACTGTCGAAGCACAGAATAGTTGACGCTATTGAGTCAGCCGCTCGACTCTCCATGAAGTTGGTAACGTCCTCGAATGGCTTGACGCTCGACCTTCTTATTCTTAATGAAATGAAGGTTCCCGTCACTGAAATGAATGCCAATTTCTTTCTCTGAACCGAAGTTGCACTCCCGATACAGCCTGTTATTTTTTTCGGAAGGTATGGTCTTCGGTAAAGCGTCTGACTTTACAGCAATTGGTAACGTTCTCGAAGGGTTTGACACTATTTTTATACAGTATGACGTTTAAACGGTACGACGCTCTACTTCACTATCCGAGCCGTCAATTATGGTGTCTATTGACAATAATGTTGAGTGGATATACTCCATCTATACCTGGTTTGACTCTCCGAATCACAGCATATTCAAAATTATTGACTTAGCATTTTTACTCGCGAAGGTGGTGGTATCGTCCTCGCACTGTTTGTCCCTCGATCGTCTTATTAATACATGAAAATATGCTGTCCGTCTGCCAAAATGTGTATTATTTGATCCGGGGAACGATACGCAAGGCTATCGCTACATTGGGATGGGTCCACGAAGGAAAAGCCATCGGAGGTGTTTGACCCTATGCCAATTCGTAATGTTCTCTAACGGCCTGATTCTGTACTTTACTATTTATACCATGAAATAGGGTGCACGATTCTAATACTGTACAGCGGATGTACTCCTGAAGTTCATGCCTGAACTTTCGGAATCACGTGACAGGTGAACCTATTGACTTAGCCGTTCGACACTCAAACACTGAGGTAACGTTGTCGAACAGTGTAACCCTAGATCTTCTTAATCATACATGAAACTAAGCTTCCCCTGACAAAATTGGGTAGAAATTTGCGTCTCTCAACACGATGTTATACTCTTGATACAGCATGTTAGTTTCTCGGAAGGTAAGGTATGTGATAAAGTGTATGACTTTATACCAATTGGAATCGCTCTCAAACGGCTTGACGCTCTGCTTCAATATACAACTCGTGCATTAAGGTGTTTATTGCCAATACTGTGCAGCGCAGTTACTGCCGGAATATCGCGTTTGACTTTCAGAATCACAGGATAGGTGAAGCTATTGGCGTAGCTGTGCGACTCTCAATGAAGCTGATTAAGTTCTCGACGGGTTTGATACCCAATCTTCTAAGTCATACATCCAATTAAGCTGCCCGTCACTAAAATGTGTCCGTATTTGTTCCACTGAGCACAAAATTATTCCCGCGATACAGGGGGTTTGGTTCCGGAAGAGTAAGGTCTGCGGTAAAATGTTTGACTTTATACCAGGTAACGTTCTCAAACTGTTTCACGCTTTGCATTAATATTCAAACCGTGAATTAAGTGCCAATTGCCAATATTTAGCGGAATTACTCTCGGTTTTCCAGGGTGGCCTCTCGGAATCACGGGATAGGTGAAGCTATTGACTTAGCCGTTCGTCTCACACAGAAGGTGGCAACGTTTTCGACGGGTTTGATCCTCGACCTTCTGATTCATAAATGAAGTTATAGTGCGCGTCATTAAATGTCTACTAACTCGTCCAGCTGAACACCATGTTATACTGTGGATAATGCGGTTAGTTCAACGGAGGTTAAAGTATGCAGTAAAGCGTTTGACTTTATTCAATTGGTAACGCACTGAAATGGGGACGCGCTTCTGTAATATTGAAGCCGTGAATTATGATGTCTAATGTCAATATTGTTCTGCGGATTTACTGCCGGAACATCTGGTTTGACATTCGAAATAACACCATAGGTGAAGCTATTGACTCAGTCGATTGACACTCAAAGGAGGTGGTATCGTTCCCGAACGCATTGACCCTCGATCTCTTAATTCATACATGAAGTTAAGCTGCCCGTCACTGAATTGAATACTAATTGCTTTCTCTGAAAACGATCTTATACTCACGAAGCGGCGAGTTTTCTTCTCCGAGTGTAAGGCCATCTGTAATGTATTTGACTTTATACAAATTGGCAATGCTCTCCAAGGGTTTGGCGCCCTACTTTTTTTATTCAAGCGTTGAAAAAAGGCGTCTACTGGCAATACATTCAGCGAACATACTCTCAAATTTCCTGGTATTATTCTCGGAATCACAGGATAGGTGAAGCTATTGACTCAGCCGTTCGTTTCTCACAGACGGAGGTATCATCCTCGAATGATTTGACCCTCGATGTCCTTATTCATAATAATATTAAGGTCCCCGACACAAAGATGGTTAATAACGTGTATCCCTAAACACGTATCTATACCCTCGATACGGCGGGTTAGCTTCTCGGATGGTAAGGCATTCAGTGATAGGTTCCACTTTATTTCAGTTGATAATGTTCACACACGATGTGACGCTCTATTTTAATATTCAAACTGTGAATTAACGTGTCTATTGCCAATACATTTCAGCACAGTCACACCCGGAATACCGAGTTTGACTGTCGGAATCTAGGGATAGCTATTGACTTATATCTTCGAATCTGAAAAATGGTGGTAACTTTCACGAACGGTTTGATCATCGGTCACCTAATTGCTGCTAGAAGATAATCTGTCCGTCACTAAGATGCATAATAGATTGTTTCTCTGAGCACGAAGTTATGTTCTCGATAGAGCCGTTGATAGTCGCGGACTTTAAGGCCTCCGGTCAACGTTTGGCTTTATACCAATTGGTAACAATATCAAACGGTTGGACGCCCTACATTAAAATTCAAACCGTGATTTATGGTGTCTATTGGCATACTGTTCAGCCGCATTAGTTCAGAAATACCTGGTTTTACTCTACCAACCACAGGATAGGTGAATCCATTGGCGTAGCGGTTGGTGTCTAACAGAGGTGGCAAGGTTTCCGAGATGTTAGACACTCGATCGTCTAATTCCTTCACGAACTTAACGTGCCCGTCACTGAAACGGATATCAATTTCTTCCTCTGAACACAAATTTATATTCTTGATGAAGCGACGAGGTTGACGGATGGTAAGGCATTACGGTGAAAGGTTTGACGTTATAGGAATTGGCATCGTTCTCAAACGTTAAAAACGATTGAGGCTTTACTTTAATATTCAAACCGTGAATTAAGGTGTCTAATGGCAATATTCATCAGCGGATTTACTCACTGAATACCTGGTTTGACTCTCAGAATCACAGGGTAGGTGAAGCTATTGACATAGCTGTTCCTCTCTAACATAAGGTGATAATGTTCTCGAGCGGTTTGACACTCAGTCTTTCCATTAATACATGAAATTGATGCTCGTCACTTAAATATATACTAGTTTGTACCTATAAACACGGCGTTATGCTCTCAATACTGCGGGCTAGTCTTTCGGATCATAAGCACTCTGCAAGAAGTTTGACCCCATACCAGCAGGTATTTCCATATAACGGCTTCACGGCCTGCTTTATTATTCCAACCGTGAATTAAAGTGTTTATTGCCAATGCTATTTAGCGGCTTTTCTCCCGGAATACCCGGAATACCAGGAATGACTCTCGGAATCACGGGATATGTGAAGATGTTGACACAGCCTTTCGTCTCTCACAGAAGGTGTGCAACGTTCTCGAGCGTTTTGACCCCCGATCTTCTACTTCACACGTGAATTTAATGGTGACGTCACTAAGATGCGTACTAACTTGCATACTTCAACACGATGTTATACTCTAGATACAGAGGATTTGGTCCTCGGATGGTAAGTCCTTCGGTAAGACGTTTGACCCCTATACATATATGTAACGTTCTACAACGGTTTGACATTGCACTTTAATATTCATACCGGGAATTTAGGTGTGTTTTGCCAATCCAGTGCAGCGCATTTACGCCCGAATAACTGCTTATACTCATGCTATCACAGATTTGATGAAGTTATAAGGAGGTCTTGTAGTTGACACGGCAGCTCGAAGCAGCATTACTGTATGGTTTCAGTCAATTCCTTATCCTTGATTTCGTACCACATACATTCTGTCCCTGTTCTCTATTTATTTATAGATACTGCAATTTTCTGCTGTTATATTTTCGTTCGTGCTCGAAATTTTCAATTTTTGTGTAAAAAAAATTGTATTTCTTAGTAAAAGTGCCTTTGAAATTAATTAAGTCTACGTTTATGACATTATATTGTTAAAAATATTGTTATTTGATATGATTGTCTGTATAAGTACCTAATCTGTCGGAGCGACAACGGCTGGAGTTATCCTATATTTGCGTTCGGTAGATCGGAGCGGAACTAGGATATGATCTACGTTAACTTCTTTAGCCTTGATATAGTACCATATGCACCTTTCGGAGCTTTCTATTTATTTCTACATACTGCAATTTACACGTATGATATTTTCGATTTACTGCAAAATATCCAATTGTGAATACCAAAAATTGTATTTTTCAGTAATTGTGTCTTGGGAATTATGTGAGTGTACGTTTATGACAATATTTGGCTAATATTATTGTGTTATATTAGTGCCTCTATGCGTAAATACGCATCCGGTGCGACAAGACAAAAGTGGCCTTGCCATTGTGTTCGGCAGATCGGATCGACAATACTGGCTGGTCTTCGTTAATTTCATTAATCATGGTATCGTAACGTATGCATTTTGTTCGTTTTACTGTTTAATACTACATATCGTTATTTACTGTTTTGATATTTTCGATTTCTTCCAAAATTGCAATTGATAATTTCAAAAATTGTATTTCTTAGTAAAATTGTATCTAGAAATAATTGAGTGTACGTATATGCCAATATTTTGTTATAGATCTTGTTATTTTATACGGTTGTCTGTGTACGAACCTACGGTACCAGTGTAACACGACTGGCGATGTCTTGTAGTAGCGTACGGCAGAGCAAAGCAGCAGTACTGTGTGATCTTCGTTAATTTCTCTGATCTACATATTGCTCCGCATGCATTTTTTCTAGTGTGCAATTATTTATATATTCTGTGATTTGCTGTTACGATATCTTCAATTTTCGTTGAAAAAATTGTGTCTGATAGTAAAGCATCGTTGGAATTTGTTGTGTCTACATTTATGACATTAATATGTTGACCTTATTCGTATTTAATATGGTTGTCTGTTTACGTACCTGCGTACGCTGCCGAAGAGACACTAATGGCGATGTCCTGTATTTGCGTACGACAGATCGGATCGGCACTACTGGAGGGTCGTAGTTAATTTCGTTAAACACAATTCAGTATGGTATGCATTTAATCCCGGTCATCCATTTATTTCATCATACTATAATTTACTGCTTTCGTATCTTCCATTTTTTTTCAAAATTGTCAATTTTCAATTTTGAGAATTGTATTCCTTAATAATATTGTCTCTTGAGTTAGTTGAGCTTACGTTTATGATAATATTATGTTAAACTTATTGTTATTTTATATGATTGTCTGTGTACATACCTACGTTTCCAATGCAACACGACTGGAATGACCTGATATTTGTGTTCAGTAGATCGGAGCGATGCTACTGTATGGTCTTCTTTAATTTCTATAAACAGGATATTATACTGCAGAGACTCTTTTGCAGTCTTCCTTGTATTTTAACTAACTGTCAATTTACTGATATCATGTATTCAATATTCCTCAAAATTTTCAAATTTTAGTTTAAAGGATTGTGTTT